>NC_041020.1:22363051-22643311 GCF_004193775.1 Glycine soja | reverse complement strand
GGTTTGCCACGACACCAAATTCAATGTAGGGTAGATCCCCGTGCGGTGTTAGCTGGAACATAGACGCCAACGTAGCAAGTGCATCCGCCATTTGATTTTCCTCGCGGGGAACATGATGGAAGGAGATCTCATCGAAAGTCTTAGCCAATTCCTTGATATAGGCTTTGTAGGGTATCAGCTTGGGATCTCTAGTTTCCCATTCCCCTCTCAGCTGATGGATTACCAACGCTGAGTCGCCGTACACCTTGAGTAGTTTGACATTGGAGTCAATTGCTGCCTGGACGGCTAGGGCACATGCTTCATATTCGACCATGTTGTTGGTGCAGTCGAAT
The DNA here is from genome assembly GCF_004193775.1 of Glycine soja. NCBI lineage: Eukaryota > Viridiplantae > Streptophyta > Magnoliopsida > Fabales > Fabaceae > Glycine > Glycine soja. The sequence continues at coordinate 22,642,979 of NC_041020.1, read as the reverse complement.
CCTAGCCTGGCTGTGAAAGGTACACATTGATTGTCCGGAGAGACCAACACTGCCCCAACGCCATGACCTAGAATGTTTGACGCTCCGTCAAACCATACAGTCCATTTGTCCCGATCTTCGTCCAACTTTTCCTCGAACAAGGCCATGATGTCCTCATCCGGGAATTCCGGATGCATGGGCTGGTAGTCGTTAAGAGGCTGTTGAGCCAAATAATCTGCCAAAGCGCTTCCTTTTATCGCCTTTTGGGTGACGTAGACTATATCAAACTCAGATAGCAAGACTTGCCACCGGGCGATTCGTCCTGTGAGAGTTGGCTTTTCAAAGATGTACTTAACCGGGTCCATTTTGGATATCAACCAGGTAGTATGGCTCAGCATGTACTGCCTTAGGCGATGGGATGCCCATACTAAAGCACAACACGTTCTTTCGAGCAAGGAGTAATTCATCTCACAGGTCGTGAACTTCTTACTTAGGTAGTAAACAGTGCGCTCTTTCTTCCCGGATTCGTCATGTTGCCCCAGCATACACCCCATTGACTCGTCCAAGATTGTCATGTACAAAATGAGAGGCCTTCCAGGTACTGGTGGCATAAGCACGGGAGGATTCATTAGGCACTTTTTGATCCTTCCAAAAGCCTCTTGGCAATCCTCATTCCACCGATCAGTTTGGTTTTTGCGCAAGAGTTTAAACAACGGCTCACAAATGGCGGTGAGCTGCGATATGAATCTGGCAATATAATTCAAGCGCCCCAGGAAACCTCGGACTTGCCTCTCTGTACGGGGTTCTGGCATCTCAAGGATAGCCTTCACTTTTTCGGGGTCTACCTCTATCCCTTTCTGGCTTACAATGAAACCAAGCAATTTCCCTGATTTGACCCCAAAGGTACACTTAGCGGGGTTCAACCTTAATTGATATTTCTTAAGCCTTTCGAACAATTTCCGCAGGTTGACAAGGTGTTCTTCCTCGGATTTAGATTTAGCAATTATGTCGTCCACGTAGACCTCGATCTCTTGATGCATCATATCATGGAACAAAGCTACCATGGCCCGTTGATAAGTTGCCCCGGCATTCTTGAGTCCAAAGGACATCACCTTGTAACAGAACGTTCCCCATAGGGTGACGAAAGTAGTCTTTTCCATATCCTCGGGCGCCATCTTTATCTGATTGTAACCAGAGAAACCGTCCATGAAGGAAAATAAAGCGAAATTGGCCGTGTTATCTACGAGGATATCGATGTGTGGTAAAGGAAAATTGTCCTTGGGACTGGCCCGATTCAGGTCCCGATAATCTACACACATTCGTACTTTCCCATCTTTTTTAGGAACTGGTACGATGTTGGCAACCCATTCTGGATACCGAGCGACGGCCAGAAATCCAGCGTCAAATTGCTTCTTCACTTCTTCTTTTATCTTCAAGGATGTTTCGGGCTTCATCCTCCTCAGTTTCTATTTTACCGGGGAACACTCGGGATTTAGAGGTAATCGGTGCTGTACAATGTCAGAACTCAAACCGGGCATATCTTGGTATGACCAAGCAAAGATGTCTTGGTAGTCTTTTAGCAGGATTATTAATTCTTCACGGATAGGTGCGGTAATACCTGTACCTATCTTTACTTCCCTCTTTCCACTGCCAATTCCTAAGTCTACTAGCTCTGTTTCTTCTTGATGAGGCCCCATTTCTTGGTCCTCATGGGCGACCATTCTTTCTAGTTCTGGGGGAAGTCCCACATCCTCATTTCCTTCATCTTCCGTTTGATTCATTTCTTGCTCGAAGTCGATAGACGGGTCCCAGGTATTAGTACCTTCGGGGGACTCGTCATCGGATCTGCCGTTTCAGAAAAAGAAGTAAACATGCAAATGAATGAGAATGGGTAGAGACCAGGAACAGATGAAGAAAGATCCTTGTATTATAAATTCAAAAACAAAAGACACAAAGCCTTAACAAAAGGAAAAACTCTAAAGCCTAGGCCCAACTATAGAGCTTTTAAAACCGTAAAGGTTTACATTATGCTTGTTGCGTAAATGCCGGGGCGTTCCTCCACTCGCCAATTTCCCAGCTGGAAATCAGGAGGGCATGGTCGTACCAAATCCAAAGTACTCGGAATATCATCTTCGCATATCGCGAACGCTTGACCTTTGTCTCCCGAACCCGCGCTTATAAAGCTTCTACTTATGTGGCAGGGCGGGCTTCCTTCACCTTCTTGTCTCCAACGCGAACTCTGACCACTGTTCTTCCTTCCCGCGATGCTTCTTTTCATGTCCGCCTGAGTGGGCTTATAGCCTAAACCATACTTCCCACGATTTCCTTGGGTTTTTATCAGGCTAGTTATGTCGCCGTTGTCTTTGCCTAAACCAATCCCGGGTTCATAACCGTTCCCCAACATAACTCGGGCCATCATTACCGCTGCATTGGACAGACAAAGTTGCCCAAAGAGGGAGTCCACGGAGGAAATGCTGACCACCTCAAAAGACTGGAAAGCGGTTTCTAACGATTCTTCTGCGGCTTCCACATAAGGCATGGAGGATGGGCAGCTTACCAAGATATCTTCCTCGCCTGACACGATGACCAAGTGCCCCTCCACTACGAATTTCAGCTTTTGGTGGAGTGTAGAAGGCACAACTCCCACTGAGTGGATCCACGGGCGCCCCAACAGGCAGCTGTAGGGGGGGTTAATGTCCATTATTTGGAAAGTGACTTGACAGGTGTGAGGGCCTATTTGTACAGGGAGATCGATCTCTCCCCTAACCTCTCGGCGAGTGCCGTCGAAGGCCCGAACCACCATTGAACTTGGTTTTAAGTGGGAAGCATTGAATGGTAACTTCTCCAAAGTGCTCTTAGGCATCACGTTTAAACTGGAACCATTATCGATGAGCACCTTGGCTACGATATGGTCCATACACTTGACTGATACGTGTAAAGCCTTATTATGCCCTCTCCCCTCGGCGGGGATTTCTTCTTCGGCGAAGGCAAGATAGTTGTTGGCAGCGATATTGTTGACCAGCCCTCCGAAACCTTCTACCGAGATATCTTGGGCCACGTGAGCCTCGTTCAGCACTTTTACTAGCAGAGCCCGATGAGGCTCGGAGCTCATAAGTAACTCCAACAGCGAGACCCTAGCCGGGGTTTTGTTGAGCTGTTCGATAACCTTGAATTCACTCTGCTGAATTATCCGAAGGAACTCGCTGGCTTCCTCTAGCGACACCTCCTTTCTACCATCCTTTATCTCCGGGGGCCCCTTTGTTGGAATATCTTTATTCGAAGCGTGGGGTGCTTCGCCATCTTGCTCCTCCACCACTTTTCCTTTTCCCTTGACGTCGGCGGGTTGGACTGGTAGGTCCGGAGGTGCGAACACACGACCACTACGGGTCACACCACTCAGTCCCGTGATATCTGTTACTTTAGCTGACAGCGAGCTGACGTCAGTGACTTCTTCTTCCTTCTTCTCCGGAGGTGTATATCTCCACGGGACCGCGTGGCTATTTTGGTACGGGAAAGGAACAGGTTTGGCTATTAAAGGGTGTCCGGGCTTTTGCGAAGCTGTGCTTTTAGTGAAGTATATCACCAAGGGTTTGGGCTTCACAACACCGCTCCCCTCCGTAGATTGCATGCATATATGCTGCTCTTCTTTTCCTTCAATGCCGACTTCCAGTCGACCTTGATCTATCATCCGCTGTAATAATTCCTCTACTTCCAAACACGTCTCCATGTCATGCATCTCGCCGGAGTGTAGCAGACAGGAATCCTCCTTACACCCACTATGGGGAATCACACCTCCTTTTTGTAGGGCCTCAAAGATAAACCTCCTAGGGGTTGCCACATCCCTTAAAGGTTTAGACCTGTGCGGCCTATCGGACTCAACTGCATTAACCGCTCCCCCTCCATGATTGGCGAGCGGGTTGGTTCTCACATTGGGCCGATCCTCTTGGAAGGTCAGCCATCCAGCATCCATTAAATGTTGGACCTTGTATTTAAGGGCCAAGCATTTTTCGACGGAATGCCCCGGGACACCCCCATGGTACTTGCAAGTTGCGTTAGGGTCATACCACTTCGGGAAAGGGGGTTCGAGGACCCTTCCGGGAGTTACCACGGCCAAATGATTGGCGATGAGGGATGGCAGAAGATCTTCGTACGTCATTGGGAGTGGGGTGAATTCTGGAAATGGCCTCGGAGGGAAGTTCCTTGTCGTGTTGGAATTACCGGCCGGTCGAGTCGTGTTCGGAGTTGGAACTTGGGGAGCTTCCCTCTGGGTGGGTGCCTTAGGTTGCACGGGTGTTGAACTAGAGGTATTCCCAGTATGAGCCGAGAAGCTTGGGTGATGTTGCGCGTACTGATGGGTACCATGAGGTGTTTGCTGGGTTTTGACCCACGCAGGTGTTGAAGAGACGGCATGGGCATCTCCCTCCTTCCTTTTTGCCCCTGTTGCCCCGATTCTTTTGGCATTCGCGTTTGTCGAGGAAACGTAATCAAACTTTCCTCTTTTCAATCCAACCTCGATTCTTTCCCCGGCAAACACCAGATCCGCAAAGCTGGACGGCATGTAACCTACTAGCTTCTCATAGTAGAACAATGGCAGAGTGTCCACCATCATGGTGATCATCTCTCTCTCAACCATGGGAGGAGCTACTTGTGCCGCCAAATCCCTCCATCGCTGCGCATATTCTTTAAAGGTTTCACCCTCTTTTTTGAACATATTCTGCAGTTGAGTACGGTCAGGAGCCATATCAGAATTGTATTGATACTGCCTTAGGAAGGCGGTAATCAGATCCTTCCAAGTACGGATACGGGAAGCTTCCAAATTAGTGTACCACACTACCGCAGCTCCGGCCAAGCTATCCTGAAAGAAGTGTATCAACAGCTTTTCATCTTTAGAGTGGGCGCCCATCTTACGGTAGTACATTTTGAGATGGTTTTTGGGACAAGTCGTCCCTTTATACTTGTCGAAGTCCGGCACTTTGAACTTCGAGGGAATAACAACATCGGGTACTAAGCAAAGATCCGTCATGTCTGCGAACGGATAGTCCCCAAATCCTTCTACGGCCCTCAATCTTTCCTCAAGGAGATCGAGCTTCCTCCTTTCTTCAGTTGCTGGGGGCGGCCCTTCCGTGGACAGAACTATTGGTGGTACTGCGATGTTGGGTTGAGGCAACGTGCCTGGTGCCGGCCCTTCGGGGATCGGGGGATAGAACTCGACATCCCTCCGAGCATAATCTTGAGGGTCTTTGTGGACTTCGTCGGGCTGCTGAGGAGGCTCTCTTTCATGGACGGGAGAAGCAATGTGGCCCGCATCTTCTTGCAAGACGGGTGGTGAATAGTTGGGCGGCAATCCATAAGGGTAAGCCGCTCGGTTGTATCCCAGGTGAGGGCTGCCATCGTGCCCCAGTGTGTCCCTTCCCCGTCCTACTATGTTTGAGGGAGGATGGTGCGTAGTTGCCAAGAGAGTCGGGTCTGCTTCGGCAGCCGAACTGGCAGCGGCGGCGGTGGCCGCGTTCTTCTCTATGAGCTGCTTCATACTTAACATGGCCTCCATCATGGAGGCCATTTGTTCTTTCAGAGCCGACATGTCGGCTTTCATCTGTTCCTGCGTCTCCTCTTGATCACCCATCGTTCTAGATTTGGATCTGGTGTGATAGGGATCCCTTGCGGCGCGTTTAGTTATGGTGTTTTTCCCTAAAAAACCAAACGTGAGGAGTGGGTAAAGAAAGAAAATGCATGCTAGAGATGAAATGTAGGAGTGATTTGATTTGCACAAGCTTTTTGGAGTAGAAACATGGGACCAACTCATTTTATTTCAAAAAGGAAGTCGTATCTAGTCAAGGTCTTAGAGACCATACAAGTTTCCTAACGATTTCTAATTATGTGGGCCATTAAGTCTATCATATGCTGACAATAGCCGAGAAGCCCATGAATCTCTTCGGGGGCGGAGTAGGTGTCTGCCATCGCCTTGGCCTTGGCTAACAATCGGGGAAGTTCTTGACTCCCGTTCAAGGTAAGAGCAAACCGATCCATCCACATGGTTGCCTCTTGGTGTAAAAGAGTCGATCACCCTTCCTCTAGCCTCTTTTTCCGCGTATACTTGGGCATATTCGTCCGCAATCCTATGCTCGTGGGCCGCGGCTAGACCTAACTCTTCTTGGTACTTGGCGATGATAGCTAGCATGTTGGTCTCCGTCTCGCATAAACGCTGAGACAAGCTTCTTTTGGACCTTGAACAGGCAACTAACTCCTCTTTCAAAACCATGCTATGTGCTCGCGACTGGTCCCTTTCTTCCTTTCGCAACTTGAGTTCACTATTGCTACCCCATAGAGCTCCGCGAAATTTGTTCCGGCCATACTCTTCCTTGCGAGCCCTCTTGGTCTCTTGTTCAAGGGCTCTTGCGGTAATTGCATTCTCTTCCCGTAACCCGGCACACTCCTTCCGAACGTGTGTAGCGGCCAACTTGAACTTCTCCTTGGCAAGTTTTTCCTTTCCTAACTCGCTTTTGAGAGCTTGGACTTCTTCGTCCTCTTCCGGTGCTTCAAAACTCTCTTTGCTGACGACTTTTAACTTGGCGAGCCAATCTAAACCTCGTATATGAACTTTCAGCCATTCGTGGTACCCACCAATGATGCCATTACGAATGCCTCTAAGCTCTTGATCTTTCTTTAACGGGGTTTCCCACGCCTTATGGATTCTTTGTATAGTCTTGGAATTTTGTGCGCCGAAATCCCTCACAAGGAAAGGAGACATGCTTTCTTCCGTCGGTGCTCCCCTCATGGGGTACCCTAATTGTCTTATAGCGAGCGCGGGATTGTAGTTAATACAACCCCTCGTTCCTACCAGCGGAATGTTTGGGTATCTTCCACATGAGAAAAGGACTCCTTCTTTTCCTTCCTTCCATCGGGGGAACCAACTGATTGTTCTACCTCCTATCCCGGCCAAGAGCTGGTCCCAATCTATTCTCCTCTTTTCAGTACACGAGCGATGGCTCAGGAGCGGACATGGATGTCTTGTGTCTTGTTGGAACAAGTGTGAAACCAACCAAACACAGAGGGCGGGTAAGCAACAGATGATCCGTGCGCTACTCTTTTCGCACCTTCGGTCAAATGTGTCAAATAGATCTGCCAAGACAGCTACCACCGGACTTTCCTTGCTATGGTGGTAGGCAAGGAAAGCGTCGATTGCTGCTAGGTCTACCAAACCATCCACGTTTGGAAAGAGGACGACCCAAAAAATTAGCAAAGCTAACACATCCATAAACGGGACCCAGTCTCCTTGATTGGCCATACCCCTCGCCTTGTCTTCTAGGTACTTCTGTGGTAGGCCCACTATGCCGTTCCGAGTCTGTTTTATGCGGTCCAAACCTCTTGCTGAATCCTTGACCACAGTTGCAATTCTGCTCAAAGAGGGGAGACACCCGGAGGAAAGATATGGTTTTCTTCCCCCGAGAGGACATCCTAGAATTTCCTCAAATTCTTCAATGGTTGGTACTAATTGGAAGTCTGCGAATGTGAAGCACCTCAAAGGCTGGTCGTAGTATTGGGTAAGTGATGCAATGGCTTCTATGGACACCTCTGCTATGGTCAACTCTAAGATCTTTCCGTAAGTCTTGCGGAAGGCTTGCATTTGGAGGGGTTCCATCAACCGCCCTAATTCCTTGATGCTGGTGGTATCTAGGCTTTTGACCTTGACTTGGTAGAACCTCTTGCCGGTTTGATTTGTTCCCATGCTTACTAAAGTGAGACAAAAGCTGGTGCAAATCAAAACTCCGATATCTCATGGGTGGGATGGATGAATGCATGATGGAATGCATATGACACAGATGCAATCTAGGAATGCGGGGGTCCGGGGAATTTGTCCCCTTCTTAGATACGACGTCTAGGGGTAGCGAAATGCCCCAACGCACGTTTTTAAGAAGGCGACACGGACCCTCCGTTGGTTTGTTTACAGCAGGGATCAAGACAGAACCCATATGCAATGCCTATGCAAAAGACACAATGCGGGAATGTGCACAGTATGACAATATTTACCGAACATAAGCAAAAGGGTATATGATACTCATGCATGGCAGTGTGAAAAATGGCACGCAGCGTGTTTGCTTCGTGCCCCTATTTAAGGGACCTATAAGGGAGAGAACTAACTAGGCTTTTAGAAATAATCCCCAAGGTAGTTATATCTCTCTTGATGGTTTCTAGAGGTATCATCCCCTTTGAAGAACATATTGTAGCAGTAGGGACTACTAGCAACAATAGGTTTTCAAAGAGAAAAGCTCTAGATGAGGGTTCACTGTAATCAAGCAAGTCGGAGACCTAGCATGATCACAGATTCACCTCCACTCCTTATGCTCCCATGAACCCGGGTATAGGGCCCTTTTTCACTCACAGTGTGTGCAAATAGTGTTGGTGTTTGTGTGCATCAAATGAATAAATATTTACTTCATGCATACATTTAAAACGCACTAAAAGCAACAAAGAGTTTATATACACAAGAACATAATGAAAGGAAACCAACAAAGGGGTAAGTCACGGTAAAACATTGCACAAAATTAAATGGCCTAACTCTCTAAAAACAGTCCCCAGTGGAGTCGCCAACTGTTGCAACCTACCCTTCGGCGGGAGGGCGACGCGTGACTCGCGGGATGCGTGTTCCACGAAAGGAATACGCGCGGAGTCGCCACCAACGTTTATTTGAGGAAAACGTCGGAAAAACCGGAAAAGACGCGATCTACGAACTTTTAAGTGAAAGGTTCGGGAGTTGTATTTACGCACGGGGAAGGTATTAGCACCCCACACGTCCGCCCCAAGGGACGGCAGCCTTTAATCGAATGTGCAAACATGACTTTGATTTTTTATGTTCCCTTTTTATGTCTCTATATCCTTTATACCCTTTTTATATTTTCTCTTTTTGTGGTCGACAAGGGTGTTTCCCTTTGCTCCTACGTATTCCTCAATTTGGGATGAGAAAATCAGACCTACGTAGTTCTTTTTTATCAAGTGATTCTTTTTTACTTTAAGAGGTGATCATTTTAAGGCGTTGGACTTTAAAAATGATCCATTTTACTTAGTGAGAAAATGAAATGACAAACTTCAAAAGCCTATTTTTATGGACGAGCTTGACTAGGCGAATTGATTTTAGCCTTTAGTTTCACTTTAGTTATTAATCAATTCGATTAAGAATGAGAAATCCCAAAGAGAAAACGTCCGATTGATTTTCCGCTTTATTTTACTAAAAGATGTCTTTTTGATTATTATATTATTTTTTACCTCTTTTTGATTTCCAACGTGGTTACGGCACGACCGAACGGTCGGAATTTATTTTAACCGAAGTTAATGGATAATACAATTCAAACGTTCGGTGGAAATTTATTTTATTTTTAAGTTAAGCGAGAAATGACTTAAGTAAAATGGCTTAAGCACGTCAACAGGGGGTATAAAAAGTAAACAAAACGAGAATAAAAATGCACGAAACACAATGTGGACCACTACGGGTACATAGAATGAATCGAAAAGCTTGGTTCGAGGTACTTACCCGTTGAAGATCGAAGAACGATGAAGAACGAATGAAGAACGTCGAAGAACGGTTGAAACCTTTGCGAAATTCTTCACGAAAAACGTTACGGAAACGTTTCGGAAGCGCCTCGGCTTAGATTTTCTTCACGGAAACGATTTTTCCAAGCAAATTCGAAAGAGAGAGAAGTGCCAAAGGGGCTGAACCCTTTTCTTCTTCACTTCCTCCCCTATTTATAGCAAAATAGGGGAGGTGGTTGCCGCCCAGCTCGCCCAGGCGAGCTCAGCTCGCCCAGGCGAGCCAGGTTGCTTCCTCCAGAAGCAACAGCCTTCTGGAGGAATATTCTGGAGGGCCCAAGTGGGCCTGGGTGCTATTTGCACCCCCATTTTTACTAAGTACACCCCCCTCTACTTTTTTTGGTGATTCTTTTTTCGTAAATTTACGGAAACTTACGAATTTTGTAACGATACTCGTTTTCTTTCCGTAATGTTACGGAACCTTGCGGATTACATAATCATCCCCTTTTTGACTTACGGAATGTTACGGAACCTCACTTAATTATGCAACGATGCTTCCATTTGATTTCCGGTGTGTCACGGAAACTTACGAATTGTGCATCAATATTTTTTTGGTTTTTCGGCATGTCCTGAAATTTCACAAATTGCCTAATGATGGGTACCAAGCACCTCACAAGGACCAAAGAAAGGTCGCATGTCATCAAGCAAAGGTCCCCGGACGAAATTAGGGTATGACATTACCCCTCCCGAGCCAAAGCATATTTGTTTCTCTTAAACAACAACAAGGAAAACAACAAAAGCCCCTAAGTAGGAACCACTACTAAATTGGCAGAAAGAGCAATGCAAAGAAGACATGCACGAGGTTTACCAAGCTCTAGGTTGGGCAACGATGATGTAAAAAAAAAGGTAGAAAGAAAATCCGCCAAATGTGAGTGAAGCAAAAAAAAAATGAAGAAGAAAAGAGTCCTCTAAATTTTAAAAGGCACAAAAGTGCAATAAGGATTAATGTATAAGACTAATGAAGTAAAGCCCAACCCAAAAAGTTGAAATGAATAAAAGTACAAGCAATGCTCTCAAGGTTCTTACTCAATATAACCCTTCAACACTCTTTGGGCATCTATAATCCTTTCTTTCATAGCCTTCTTACCCCTGACCATGTTACAAGCCCAATAAAGTCCATGTGGATCAAGGAAAGACTAATTTTTCTTTTGAGTTAGGATTTTGGAATAGAACCCACACATGCTTGTGATTGCCAAAAACCCCAAGGTTTGCACTTGCACGTTTGAGAAGAAAACTTATTTGACCAGGAGCTTGTGGGAGATTCCCAAAGACAATTGTTATAGTAGGGTACATAGGATGTTAGTCTCTCATGCAAACTCCTTAGGATTCCTTTCGAATCCAAGGGTAGCCTTCGTTATATATATATTCTATCATGATCAACCTATGTAATTAAGTTTAAGAGGGATCAACAGACCCTTGGCATCACTCTATGACCTTAAGTTAGGAAAGTTTCACTTGGTCATATGATGCAATCCTACCCCCCCAAGGGTATTGGATAGAAGAATCCAAGAGGATTGGGCTAGAGCTACTAAAGAAGGCCCTAGGGTTCTCATGAACCTCATGGTAGATTTTTTAGCCCAAGGGTCAAGGTTGGATCCACTCTTCTTTGTAAATATTAGAATAGGTTTTTCCTTCTTTTGGGCCTTATATTTTGGCCATTCTAGTAGTATAGGGTTTTAGCCTTGTATTTCAGGGCATTTTGAGTAGTCTTTGTAGTAGGGACTTTTTTTTTGTATTTTCATGTATTTTTGGAATGGGGTGAGGTTAGCTATTATAGGGGGTGTGTAGCTAAGCTCTAGCTTCTCAACTCAAGGAGGTGAGCTTAGCTATTAGAAAGGTGTGTGTAGCTAAGCTCTAGCTTCTTTAGGAATCTTCTCAAGGAAGCTTCTCAAGGAGGTGAGCTTAGTTATTAGAGGAGTGTGTGTAGCTAAGCTCTAGCTTCTCAAGGAATTTTTCTCAAAGAAGTTTCTCAAGGAAGTTTTCTCAAGAAAGCTTCTCAAGGAAGCTACCTAGTCTATAAATAGAAGCATGGGTAACACTTGTTGTAACTTTGATGAATGAAAGTCTTATGAGACACACTTCAAAGTTCCACTTCTCTGCCTCTTTTATTCCTTCAATTTCGTGCTCCCCCCTTCTCTCTTTCTTTTTCTCCATTAAAGCATCCTCTTCTAGCTTCTTATCCAAGGCACATTCTTGGTGGTGAAGCTCCTTCTTCCATGGCTTATTCCCTAGTGGATGGTGCCTCCCCTCTCCTCTTCTCCTTTGCCTTCCGCTGCCTCTACATGGTGGAAAATCACCATTGAAGGACCTCATTGAAGCTCAAAGATCCAGCCTCCATAGAAGCTTGGTGTTTTGGCTCAAAATTTATTCTATAATTGGTGCCTATTTTATACCAATCTTAGTTCTGAAATTTCAATTAAAAATTAGTGTGAAAACAAGTGCCAAAGCTAGAGGTTTGTTGAGTCTTTTTTTTAGTTTTTTTTACTCTACTCTAGAGCCATTCTAAGTTTCTCTTTAAGTCCTAGCTTGCTTCTATGTCCTTGTCATTGCTTTAAGTGTTGAATAATCCTTGAAAAATTGTCTTGTTAAAAATCCATTGGTTTAGCTTTCATTTCATTTTTCTTGGTCATTGGTTATTGCTTGTCTCTTTGTTTCCTTGTTTGTGAGTTGCCATATTGGGAATTGGAAAAGAGGATTCGTGCCATCCCTTGAAGAATTTGAGTCAAGAAGCAAGGGGCCAACCACCTTAAGAGCTATTGGACTAAGAAGCACTCCAAATTGAGTGAATCACCAAAGAGAGAACAACCACCAAAATTGAGGACCTTTTTGTAATTTTGTAATTGACAATTTACTTACCTTCATTGCTTTCAAATTTTGTAACAAGAAGGCCTTTCATTGGAAGTAAGTTGGGAGCCTCCAATTGGTCACCCTACTTCCATTTGTGTGTAATAATTTTAGACAATTTTTCCTTAGGATATTGAGTGTTTTGTTGGGAACCTTGAATGTGGTCATCCAAACACTCTTAGGATTCGCCTGGTTTCTTGGATCAAGTGGCCTCAGAATAATTAAGAAGGGGGGTTGAATTAATTATCTCTAAACCTTTACTAATTAAAAAATTACTCTTATAAGGCTTTTACTATGTTGTTAAGTGAATAAATAGTAGAAGAGAAACTTAACCAAAAGTAAAAGCGGAAATTTAATGCACAGTGGAAATTAAAAGAGTAGGGAAGAAGGAGACAAACACACAAGAGTTTTTATACTAGTTCGACAACAACCCGTGCCTACATCCAGTCCCCAAGTGACCTGCGGTCCTTGAGATTTCTTTTCAACCTTGTAAAAATCCTTTTACAAGCAAAGATCCACAAGGGATGTACCCTCCCTTGTTCTCTTTGAACAACCTAGTGGATGTACCCTCCACTAGAACTGATCCACAAGAGATGTACCCTCTCTTGTTCTCAGTCAAACCCAAGTAGATGTACCCTCTACTTGTACCACAAAGGATATACCCTCCAATGTATTAAGACAAAGATCTCAGGCGGTTAAACCTTTGAAACTTTGTGAATGGGGATACAAAAGAATTCTCAGGCGGTTAGTCCTTTGAAATCTTTTGTATATGGGAAAGGGAAGAATCAAAAAAATTCTCAAACTATGTCATTTTGAATTCTATGACAAGGGAGAAGGGAGACACAAAAGAATTCATGCTTTTAGTCCTTTGTTCTTTTGGAAAAGGGAGAAGAGAGACACAAAAAGAATTCAGGCGTTTAGTCCTTGACGAATTCTTTTTGGCAAAGGAAGAAGGGAATGAAAAAGATGAATAACACAAGTTTTCAAGGTTTGGAAAGCTTTTGGCACAAGGAAGAAGAAGAAGAAGAAGTTCAAAGAGATTCAAAGATTCTAAAGGATTGTATTGTAAAGGTTGTTCAAGATTCTTGAAATGCAAAACAAAGCCTTGCTTTTATAGACTCTTCATGTCTGGTCAAGAGAACCATTAGAAGAGTTATAACTTTTAGAAAAACTTAAAACCAATTTGAAAAAGTCAAAAACTATTTGAAGAGTTACATCTTTTGATTTGTTCAGAAACTATTACTGGTAATCGATTACCAAATCAGTGTAATCAATTACACATATCTTTTTTGTGAAAGAATGTGATTCTTCACATTTGAATTTGAATTTCAACGTTCAAGCACACTGGTAATCGATTACCAAAACATTGTAATCGATTACAACATTTTGAAATTAATTGGAAAGTTATAAATTCAGTTGAAATCTTTTTCAAAAACATTTTGCTATTGGTAATAGATTACAACAATCTGGTAATCAATTACCAGAGAGTAAAAACTCTTGGGTAAACAAGTTTTGAGAAAAATCCATGTGCTACTCAGTTTTTGAAAAAAAATTTCATACTTATCTTGATTAATTCTTCTCTTGATTCTTGAATCTTGATCTTGATTCTTGGAAGCTTGAACCATGAATCTTGATTCTTGATTCTTGAAATCAAATTTCCTCTTGAACCTTGAAGTGTTCTTTGAGATCATCATCTTTGTTATCATGAAGTATTCTTGACCTTTGAGCTTTTTGTCATCACCTTTGTTATCATCAAAACTTCTTTGAATCAATCTTGATTCATCATGAAGCTTGCTTCTACATGGTTTACATTTCTTGCTTACTTTCATAGCTTATTTCCTTTACCTTCCATTGTCAAACCGCCTAGATAGCTTGCCTTTTACCAATTAGTTTTTACCTTATCTTTCACACCTCTTTTAGTGTTTATTTTAGCTAGTTTCAACCATAGTTTCTTTTACCTTTTGTTTTCAAGCCCCCAACAAGAAAGAACCACAACTTAGAAACCAACATGAGACTTCATTCTTCATCTAGTGTTAATGGTGAGGGTTCTACTCCTAAGGACCCCTTGTATAAGATATTAGATGAGTTGAGATCCATTAAGTTGTGGAAAGAAAAATAAGAGAGAAAAGAAAAAGGAAAAAAAAGAGTGGAAGAAATAAGTCAAGATGAAAAAGAGAAAATAAGGGAAGAAGAAAGAAGGAAAATACTAAAAGAGTTAAGAAAAGAAAAACATGCCTCCTATAGTAGTCATAACTCTTGCAAGAGCCTAAGTGAAGAACTTTGTGACTATTATGAAGGAAGGCATAGGTCACATCTTAGGCCTCACTCCCATAGGAGAGAAAAGGAAAGAAAGCCTCAAGAGGCTAACATTAACCTCCCATACTTCCATGGGAAGGACAATGCAGAGGCTAACTTAGATTGGGAAATAAGGGTAGAGCAACAACTTAAAAGGAAGTCTACTTCAAAATCTTATGGCTCTCACTCTTATCCAATGAAAGACCAAGGTCAAGGCATCTTAGGGGTGACACCTTCTAAGCCCAAAGATGATAAGGGGAAGACAATAGAAAAGAAACCCCTTAAGGCTAGTATGCAAGAGAAGACTAGCTCCATAAAGTGCTTTAAATGACTTGGAAGAGGACACATTACTTCTCAATGCGCCACGAAGAAAACCATGATTATGAGGGGCCAAGAAAGACATTTATAGTAGTCAAGACAAGGCTACTACTTCACCTTCCTCTAGTGAATGTGAAGAAGCAAAAGGGGAAGAATCTAGTGAAGAAATCTACCCCCAAGAAGAAGGACAACCTTTAATGGTTAAGGAGGAGTGTAAGAAGATTGGTGTCTCCTCCAAGAGGTTAGCAAAGAAGGAAAGTCATTTTGAAATAAAGACAAATATTAGAGAAACTTCCCCTCTTAGAAAACCTCCACATCTTCTCCTTTGTAAAAAGATACTTGTTAGCACTATCACACCTCTTAGGCTCAAGGTTATTCCTCAAGTAAAGAAGTTGTTGAATGAGGGTTTGGTTCGTAAGAGCCTAAATCCTTGTGCTTTATTGGTGTCCAAAATAGGTATTATTAGGCACCAAATCCCTAAAATAAGTGATATGATGAATGTGTTGAGTGTTGCAACCCTCTTTTGTAAAATCATTCATACACCCAACATCTTCATGATTCATGTACATAGGGACTCATTAGGTAGGTTTGTTCTTATTTTTGGTTTTATTACAAACCTAGGTGCTCATATGGGACACCTTAGGTTTGTCATACTTTTTTTGTAGGAATAATCAACATGAAAATACAAAAAAGGTACTTTTTATTGCATTACTTTCCTTAATTTTTTAAATAGTGATCAAAGGGTTCCCACAGACCCTAAGAGAATAAAGGTCATTCCTGATTGGCCTACTCCTTCAAGTATAAGGGAAATCTGGGGCTGCCATGACTTAACAAACTTTTACAAAAGGTTTGTCCCATATTTTCTATACATGTAGCACCACTCATTGAGTTGGTGAGGAACCATGTTCCCTCATGGGAAGATGCCTATGAAAAGGGTTTCAGACCTTACCCACCTCTAACATACCCAACACCACTAATATATATGTTTTTATTCTCTTTACAGGTGTCAAGGGAAGGAGCCCAGAGTTTGATGAACATGGGGATTTGAGGTCAAATCCTTTCCAAGGTCGAGGGGATGATGCAATCCTACCCCCCAAGGGTATTCGATAGAAGAATCCAAGAGAATTGGGCTAGAGCTACTAAAGAAGGCCCTAGGGTTCTCATGAACCTCAGGGTAGATTTTTGAGCCCAAGGGTCAAGGTTGGATCCACTCTTCTTTGAAAATATTAGAATAGGTTTTTCCTTCTTTTGGGCCTTATATTTTGGTCATTCTAGTAGTATAGGGTTTTAGCCTTGTATTTCAGGGCATTTTGAGTAGTCTTTGTAGTAGGGACTTTTTTTTGTATTTTCATGTATTTTTGGAATGGGGGTGAGCTTAGCTATTATAGGGGGTGTGTAGCTAAGCTCTAGCTTCTCATCTCAAGGAGGTGAGCTTAGCTATTAGAGAGGTGTATGTAGCTAAGCTCTAGCTTCTTTAGGAATCTTCTCAAGGAAGCTTCTCAAGGAGGTGAGCTTAGTTATTAGAGGGGTGTGTGTAGCTAAGCTCTAGCTTCTTAAGGAAGTTTTCTCAAAGAAGCTTCTCAAGGAAGTTTTCTCAAGAAAGCTTCTCAAGGAAGCTACCTAGTCTATAAATAGAAGCATGCGTAACAGTTGTTGTAACTTTGATGAATGAAAGTCTTATGAGACACACTTCAAAGTTCCACTTCTCTCCCTCTTTTATTCCTTCAATTCCGTGCTCCCTCCTTCTCTCTTTCTTTTCCTCCATTAAAGCATCCTCTTCAAGCTTCTTTTCCAAGGCACATTCTTGGTGGTGAAGTTCCTTCTTCCATGGCTTATTCCCTAGTGGATGGTGCCTCTCCTCTCCTCTTCTCCTTTGCCTTCCGCTGCATCTCCATGGTGGAAAATCACCATTGATGGACCTCATTGAAGCTCAAAGATCCAGCCTCCATAGAAGCTCCACAAGCAAGCTTCCATCATCATATACCAAAGTGTAATAATCCATTGCCATCCTTGAATGCTGCATGCGATCAATCCCAAAGCCTTATATTTTCTTATTGTGCAGAATAATCGAAGTTTTTAAATAAAAAGGGGCGAACCCTAGGATCAATATTTTAGTTGATTGATTAAAATGTCAAATGACTCCACTACTGTCATCCAAAACTGTCAAGTGATTAAGTCAAACAAAATGTACACTCTCAGAGAGTCTCTGAAGGGATCTGCAAAAGATAGGATGAGATTGCATGAATTATCACGTCTTTCAGAAAGAGACGGTCAATCTGTGTTTTTCATAAAAAAAAAAAAGAAAAACAAACAAACAAAAGAAATCACAAAAGAGGGAAAGAATGTCATGAGCATTGCATAGTTTTCATGATACAAAACCTTTTGTATTTCAATGCTAGATACAAAGCCTACATTTACTGCATTTCAGGACAAAATTTGCACGCCTATGCATTCCATAACTTATCCTCCATATTAGGCTATAAGTACATAGATTTCTCTTTATATGCCAATTTCCAAAATCCAATGTCCTATCTTTTGAGTTTGGGATTAGTGACCCTTTCAAAGAGTCAACCTCTTGCCTTCTTATACGGTTGAGCCCTTGGGTACTAGTACCTATTGGCATGTTTCATAGAACTCAATGTTCTTTACTTTTAGTTTCAAAGGCCTCAACGTCCTTTGCTTTATGTTTTCATAGGACTCAATGTCCTCTGTCTTTATGCTTTCATAGGACTCAACGTCTTCGCCTTTATATTTCCAAAGGATTCAATCTCCTCGCCTTTATCTTTCATAGGACTCAACATCCTCGTCTTTATGTTTCCATAGGACTCAACGTCCTCGCCTTTATTTTTCATAAGACTCAACATTCTCTATCTTTATGTTTCCATAGGACTCAACATCCTCACCTTTATGTTTCATAGGATTCAACGTCCTCTGTCTTTATGCTTTCATAGGACTCAAGATCCTCCCCTTTATGTTTTCATAGGACTCAACATCCTCTGTCTTTATGTTTCCATAGGACTCAATGTCCTCGCCTTTATTTTTCATAAGACTCAACATTCTCTATCTTTATGTTTCCATAGGACTCAACATCCTCGCCTTTATGTTTCATAGGATTCAATGTCCTCTGTCTTTATGCTTTCATAGGACTCAAGATCCTCCCCTTTATGTTTTCATAGGACTCAACATCCTCTGTCTTTATGTTTCCATAGGACTCAACGTCCTCGCCTTTATTTTTTATAGGACTCAACGTTCTCTATCTTTATTTTTCGCAGGACTCAACATCCTTTGTCTTTATGCTTTCATAGGACTCAACGTCCTCGCCTTCATTTTTCATAGGACTCAATGTTCTCTATCTTTATGTTTCCATAGGACTCAACGTCCTCACCTTTATGTTTCCATAGGACATAATGTCCTCTCTCTTTATGTTCCATAGGACTCAACATCCTCGCCTTTACTTTTCATAGGACTCAACGTCCTCTATCTTTATGTTTCTATAGGACTCAACATCCTCGCCTTTATGTTTCCATAGGATTCAACATCCACTGCCTTTATGCTTTCGTAGGACTCAACGTCCTCATCTTTATGTTTTCATAGGACTCAATGTCCTTTGTCTTTATCTTCCACAAGACTCAATGTCCTTTGTCTTTATGTTTCCATAGAACTCAATGCCCTTTGTCTTTATGTTTTCATTAGACTTCAATGTCTTCTGTTTTATGCTTTACAAGACTTCAATGTCTTATGCTTTTATGCTTTTCAAAAACTTCAATGTCTTCTGCTTTTATGCTTTTCAAAGACTTCAATGTCTTCTATTTTACAAGACTTCAATGTCTTCTACTTTTATGGTTTTTAAAGAGTTCAATGTCTTCTATTTTATGCTTTACAATGTCAATATCCTCTGCTTTTATGCCCTATAGGACTCCAATGCCCTCCATTTTATGTTTTATAGGACTTCAAGGTCCTCTATTTGGTGTTATAGGACTTCAATGTCCTTTTGTTTCTTTCAATTTCTTTTTTTATTTTCTCTGGCGTCCGGTTTTGAATAGCCAGATCGCTCGAATGAAATTAGTATCATTATCTTTACTTATCTTTTATTTTCAATAAAATAAGTAAAGAGGGGCAATTGTCAGATCCTAATTTCATCATTCGAATATGATGTTTTGATCCTTGCTAATCGAATTATGGTGTTTGGCACTGGTTACAGCGCAAGGCCAAGTGGTCGTGCAGGGTTTTGATGGTTGTTTGTCAGTTCCAGAAACAAAAGCCACAAGGAAGAGGCAAAATGGTCATTTCCTAGAGTTTGTTGACCCTAAACTCGCCTAGACTAGCATCTAGCTCGCCTGGGCCAAGAAAAAGCTTCAGCCCTAAGCAAGCTAGTCGCCTAGGTGAGCTGATGACTTCAAGCCTAAGCAAAGGGAATCTTTAATTCCCAGGTGGTATCTAGCCCTCTAATTCCCAGGTGGCATCCTTGCTCGAAGCACTTCCCCATACCACTTTGACAAAGGGAATCTCCTTCCCCTTCAGTTGCTTGACCATACGGTCATCAATCCTCAATGGCAGTGTTTCATATATCAAGTTCTCTTTCACTTGGACATCATCCAACTTGATCACATGCGACAGATCATGAACATATTTTTAGAGCTGAGAGATATGGAAGACACTATGGAGATTTGAGAGAGATGGTGGCAAGGCCACCTAATACGTAACTGGGCCGACACGCTTTAGGATTTCGAAGGGACCAATGAATCTAGGTGTAAGCTTACGACAGTTCAACACCCTGCCAACCCCATTCCATAGGGTGACTCTCAAGAATACATGATCACCTACAACAAATTCAAGGTCATTTCTGCTCCTATCTTGGTAGCTCTTCTGCCTACTTTAGGTTATTCTCATCCTCTCCTAGATTAACTTGACCTTTTTAGTGGTCTGCTGAACCACCTCAAGTCCTAAGACAATGTTCTCACCAAGATCTACCCAACATAGAGGTGTCCTACATCTCCTACCATAGTACGCCTCTTAAGGTGCCATACCTAGATTGAAGTGAAAACTATTGTTATATGTAAACTCTATCAAGGGTAAGAAACTATCCCAACAACCCCCCTGCTCTAATACATAGGTTCTAAAGAGATCCTCTAAGGATTAGATGGTGCGCTCGGTTTGACTGTTAGTCAATGGGTGGTAAGTAGAACTTAGCCTAAGCTTGGTCCCTAAGGCTTTATGAAGACTCTCCCAAAATCTAAAGGTAAACCTAGGATCTTTATCAAAGACCATGCTAGAAGGAACACCATGTAGTCTAACTATCTCACTGACGTACAAGCTAGTTAACCATTTTAAGGAATATCTTATGTTAATTGGGATGAAGTGAGCAGATTTCGTCAACCTATCCACGATAACCCAAATGGAATCTAAATTTTTAGGGGTTCTAGGTAACCCCACAACAAAATCCATATAGATGTTATCCCACTTACACTCAGGTATCTCTAAAGGTTGCAACTTCCTTGAAGGGTTTTGGTGTTCTATCTTAGCCTTCTAACACACTAGTCACGCAAGGACAAACCCATTAACCTCTCTCTCCATACCCAGTGTCGCAACCTACCCTTCGGCGGGAGGGCGACGCGAGACTCGCGAGATGCGTGTTCCACGAAAGGAATACGCGCGGAGTCGCCACCAACGTTTATTTGAGGAAAACGTCGCAAAAACCAGAAAAGACGCGATCTACGAACTTTTAAGTGAAAGGCTCGGGAGTTGTATTTACGCCCGGGGAAGGTATTAGCACCCCACACGTCCGTCACAAGGGACGGCAGCCCTTAATCGAATGTGCAAACATGACTTTGATTTTTACGTTCCCTTTTATGTCCTTATATCCTTTATACCCTTTTTATATTTTTTCTCTTTTTGTGGTCGACATCGGTGTTTCCCTTTGCTCCTACGTATTCCTCAATTGTGATGAGGAAATCAGACCTACGTAGTTCTTTCGGAACAAAGTGTTTGGGTTAAGTTGTTTTTACCCTTTTTGCAAAACATGTTTTTATTGAATGAAAAACCATTTAAGGCGTTGGACCATTAAACAATCTTTCGATTCTTTTGAAAAGATGAGAAAAACATTAAGGCTTTGGACCATTTAATGATTTCTCTATTTTTGAAGGAAGTGATAAAGTTACATATTGATTTAGGGTTTTTAGAAATCCACATTTAAACCAATAGAAGTGAGAAAGACCATTTCAAGGCGTTGGACCTTTGAAAATGGCTTTTTTAGGCAATGTCAAAAGTTTAGTTTATGAATTGATTTTAGCCTTAGTTTCACTTTGGTTATTAATCGATTCGATTAAGAAGGAGAAATCCCAAAGAAAAACGTCCGATTGATTCTTTTTGATTTATTTTACTAAAAGATATTTTTTATTATTATACTATTATTTTACCTCTTTTTGGTTTCCAACGCAGTTACGGCATGACCGAACGGTCGGAATTCATTGTAACAGAAATTAACAGATATTACAATTCAAATGATTGGTGGAAATTTATTTTATTTTTTGATTAGGCGAGAAAATAACTTAAGCAAATTACTAAAGCACGTCAAAAGGGGGTACGAAAAGTAAAGGAAATGTAAATGAAAGCACGTAAAAGCAAATGAGGACCACTAAGGGTACATAGAATGAATTGAAAAGTTCGATTTAGGGAACTTACCGGTTGAAGACCGAAGAACGACGAAGAACGAATGAAGAACGTCGAAAAACGGCCGAAAACCTTCACGAAATCACCCACGGAAACGTTACGGAAGCGCCTCGGCTTGGATTTTCTTCACGGAACCAATTTTTTTCACTAATTTTAAGTGATTCTGAATTACCAGGAGGGCTAAACGAAATTCCTCTTCACTTCTCCTCCTATTTATAAGAAAATGGGGGAGAAGCTTGCAACCCAGCTCGCCCAGGCGAGCAAGGTGGCTTCCTCCAGAAGCAACCGCCTTCTGGAGGAATCTTCTGGAGGGCCCAAGTGGGCCTGGTTGCTATTTGCACCCCCATTTTTACTAAATACGCCCCTGCCTTTTTTTTGGTGATTCTTTTTTTTTCGTAAAGTTACAAAAATTTACGAATTTCGTAATGATACTTGTTTTCTTTCCGTAATGTTACGGAACCTTGCGGATTACATAATCATCCCTTTTTTGACTTACGGAATGTTACGGAACCTCACTTATTGTGCAACGATGCTTCCTTTTGACTTCCGGTGTGTCACAGAACCTTATGGATTGTGCATCAATACTTTCTTTTGATTTCCGGCACGTCACGGAACTTCACAAATTGCCTAATGATGGGTGCCAAGCACCTCAAAATGACCAAACACAAGTTGCATGCCACCAAGCAAAGGTCCCCGGACGAAATTAGGGTATGACAGTTGCCCCTCTTTACGTGTCTTTTATTGGAGATAAAAGGGAAGTAAAGATAAGACACTAATTTCGTTCCTCTCGGTTGACGAGAGTCGCGGGTGACCATAAAATATCTCCGCATGCAAATGACTTGTTGTCCCCGGGGGAACAAAGGGTGCAGAAGACGATGTCAGTCCCTGCATGCTATCAAGCGTTCTGTCTTACAGATAGCAAAAGAATGTTTATACGGATAACCACTCGGGTATTTCCACCCGTCAACGTGACTCAAATGTCAATATGACAGATCTTGTGAGCGCGGAAGATGACGTAAATCTCCGCGTGACAACGGGCTTGTCGGCCGCGATTGACGAAGGGTGCAGAAGACGACGTTAGTCTCTGCGTGCTATCAGGCTTTTCGTCTGACAGACAACAAAAAAGAATGTTTATACGGATAACCACTCGGGTATTTCCGCCCGTCAGCGTGACTCAAATGTCAGTATGACAGATCTTGTGAGCGTGGAAGATGACGTAAATCTTCGCGTGTCAACGGGCTTGTCAGCCGCGATTGACGAAGGGTGCAGAAGACGACGTTAGTCTCTGCGTGCTATCAGGCTTTTCATCTTACAGATAGCACAGAAAGTTTATACGGATAACCACTCGGGTATTTCCGCCCGTCAGCATGACTCAAATGTCAGTATGACAGATCTTGTGAGCGCGGAAGATGACGTAAATCTCCGCGTGTCAACGGGTTTGTCGGCCGCAATTGACGAAGGGTGCAGAAGACGACGTTAGTCTCTGCGTGCTATCAGGCTTTTCGTCTTACAGATAGCACAGAAAGAATGTTTATACGGATAACCACTCGGGTATTTCCGCCCGTCAGCATGACTCAAATGTCAGTATGACAGATCTTGTGAAGGTGTCCGACAAAAGCGAGGCTCTTGCTCCTACGTATCCTCCAATGAGGAACTCAGACCTACGTAGTTCTTGATAACTTGTAAGACTTGAAAAAGTCTCCACCGGAAGATGCCGACATCTCCGAGAAGGGCGCAGATGACCACATTGGCCTCTGCTCGTCAATCACACTTGGGGTCACTGAATGAGGAGGTGCGGATAACCGTAAGGTGTCTCCGCGGGCTACCAGCTCTTGGGTCATGGTAACAAAAAGTGGTGCGGTCGACAAAAGCGAAGCTCTTGATCCTACGTATCCTCAAATGAGGAACTCAGACCTACGTAGTTCTTGATAACTTGTGAGACTAGAAAAAGTCTCGGCGTTTTCTCCACTAAAATGCAAACATGTTTTAGTAAAGAGACAAATATTCCAACTGATTAGAGCAGCATATGCTTTTTCGAGTGAAAAACAATGCGTCTACCGGGGAAGGAGAGTCTGCTGATGAAATCCCCCCATAACCATAAATGAGATTTTGGATGTTAGCATTTCGTTTCTAAATGACCATTTAGAGGAAACACTGGGTTCAATCAAAAATAGAAGAAAATCACTCAAAGTATATCAATCTCGCACAGGTAAGTGTTTCATCCTAATTCCGAACCATAGATATGTCATGACTTGACTTTGCGAATCATTTCCTATCAAATCAAAGATTACATGCGTGATCATGGATCAATAGGACTTCCCTTGGGAGTGGGCTCTTTTGGTGGGTTTTTCGGCTTTTGAGTTTTCTGGCCTTTTTCTTTTCTATTTTTGTTTTACGCGAGGCGAACAAGTCACCGACGCACAAGATTTTGGTTGGCAATCTAAGGGAGAAGACCACTTTAGGTTGTGGTTTCCTTTCCTTCTTTTTGTGTATTTGGTGACAATTCTGTATTTTTCAGATATTGTCTGGTCCAAAGACCTTTCTGCACATTTCTTCTGTTTTCTTTCGATCCTTGATCGGGAGCTTTCTTTCCTTCTTTTTTTGCTTTCTCCCACTCTTTGATTGGGAATTTTCCTTCTTTTCTTTTTTGCTTTCTCCCACTCTTTGATTGGGAATTTCCTTCTTTTCTTTTTTGCTTCCGAGGGTAAGGATTGACATTCTCACCCTGGGTCAAGGTTTATGGTAAGTTAGGATTTTGGCTCAAGGCTTGTAGAATGACTAGACATGATACATGTCAGGGTTTGGTTTGGTTCAAGGATAAAAGGGATGCCCCACATTATTTCCATGACACAAATGAAAAAATGATGATTTGGAAATTTTATGCAAAACTGGTCATGCATGCACCTATGTGGACACTCAAGTGTCAAATTTTTATGGTCATGTGATGCTTAGGGCTCTGGATTCATTTCCTCTATTTTAGTCAACCCAGTATTTCTAAAATATGTTCTTTTATCAATTTGTGCATTCATCCGAGTCTATCTTGGGTGTTCGGAAAAACTTTCACAGCATTCACCCTTCAGGTGTATACACATTTTTTTTAAAAAAAACTAGTTATTATCAGTGAATTTTTTCAAAGAAAAGTTGGAAGTTATCTCTTTCAAAAGCATGTTGGTTATTTAGCTAGATAACTTATTTTCTATTTTTTCTTTCTTCCTTTTTTATCATTTGTTTATTTCTTTTTCTTGTTTGTTTTTTTTTTCTTTTTTTTTCATGAGGTATTTTGCTACCTAAACATGTGTATATTTTTGTGTGGTATTTTTGCTATATACACGCATATCCAAGGTATCTTGCTACCTAAACATACATATATATATTTTGTGAAGTGTGTTTTTTTTTTTTGTTTACATACATGCATATCTAAGGTATCTTTATACCTAAACATACATACATATATTTTGTGAGGTATGACTACCTTTTGAGCTTGTGCTTGATTTATTTAAATTCCTAGGATCATGAGCAACTAGGTGTGTCCTACTATGACTTGAGAAACAAACGGTGATCAAATAACAAGCAAAAATTTAAAAGTTACTAGGTTGCCTCCTAGTAGCGCTTCTTTAATGTCTTGAGCTGGACGCCTTATGACTTGTTGGTCACGGACCTAGTACTTTTTCTTATCTTTGGCTTTGGACTTGGTAGCCTACTGGTCAGCCATGTGTCGTAGGCAACGCTCTAACCTTTTTGTGGATGAGATGAGGTGAACTCTAGAGGTGGTGGCGGTGTGTCTATTGCCCGCTACCGGCCATCCTAATGCTGTTGTGGTGTTTCACCCTGCGCCTGCCTGGGGGCGCAGTACTTCTTGATGAAAGCCCAGTTAATGCGGGACCTAATGACCTTGTTGGGGGCAACGGGCACTCTGTAGAACTAACAGAGGCCCGTAATTAGAGCTGACAACTCTAATACCCTATTGGCCTTCTTCGGGACCACAGAGTGTTTTGCGGGCACGATCCCTGCAAACAATAGATGACATCAGAAATCGGTTGGGGAGAGGTGCGTACTTACCTAGGTCACGATGGCATGAACTTGATGGGGGGACGGGCACCCTGTAGGATTTATAGAGGCCTGTAACCAGAGCTGGAAACCCCAGGGCCCTGTTGGACGTCTCCGGGTCCACTGGGTGTCTTGCGGGCGCGATCCCTGCAAATAGTAGATGGCATTAGAAATTAGTTGGAAATAATGCATACCTACCTATGTCGGGACGGCACAGACCAACTGATAATTCCGCAGGGGGAGATCGGCATTGCGGTCGCTGGGCAGAATGTTGCTAAGTAGCAACGTCATTTATATCCGTGTAAAAGGGGTCATGTTGGTACACATGATCCACACTTGTCTCTTTGCAGCGGCATGGGTGAAATCTTGCCCCGGTATGCATAGTAGCTGCGTGATAGCCTCCCTCTCTGGTTGTGCTTGCACAGTTGGTCGCCCTCCAATATCAGGGGGGTGGCCCAGAAACTGATAAAAGGAAACTACTGGCCCCTTAACCGGGAGCGCGAGTCTCGGTTAAGCTTTTAAGGGCAGAGGACCTTAAATTATCTTAAGGTGTGGATATGGGGCCCACTGAGAGTGAGAACGCGTAGCCCTCTAATGGTGAGGGCGTGCAGCCCTTTGAAGGCGAGGGCGTGTAGCCCACTGAATGTAAGGACGTGTAGTCCTCTAAAGGTGAGGACATGTAGTCCTACGAAGGCGAGGGCGCGTAGCCCTTTGAAGGTGAGGACATGTAGTCCTCTGAAGATGAGGACGTATAGTCCTCGGAGCCGAGGGCGTGTAGCCCTCTAAAGGTGAGGACATGTAGTCCTCTGAAGATGATGACATGTAGTCCTCGGAAGGTGAGGGCGTGTAGTCCTCTGAAAATGAGGACGTGTAGTCCTCTGGAGGCGAGGGTACTAGTACCCGAGGGTCCATCCTTATGAGAAAGCAAGAGATCGACTCATCGAGAGAGCCGGTCATCCCAAATTCAAAAGATTTGGACATTAGATGTAGGAAATCTATGCAGTTAACATGATTTTTAGGGATGCAGATGCATGCAACCTTTGTTATGAAATTTGGTAAATGCGGACTTCATATGAAATAATGCAATGTAACGGAAAGTTGTACAATGCTCATGTCATTCTTTCCCTATTTTGTGATTTTGATTTTGATTTAATTTTTTTTTGGAAAACGCAGATTGACTGTCCTTTTGAAAGAGGTGATAATTCATGCAACCTCATCCTATCTTTCTGCAAATCTCTCTGGGAACTCCCTCAAAGTGTATGTTCTGTTTGATTTAGTCACTTGACCATTTTGGAGTGATGGCAATAGAGCTGTTTGACGTTTAATCAATCCATTGAAATCCCAAGGTTTGTCTCCCTTTTTTTATTTATTTATTTTTTTTAAAAAACATCGATGGGTGAGAACTTTTGATTTGCCCCTAGGTTCACTTGAGGCTTATGCACGATGCCCCTGATTGCCCCAGTGTAAGGCTTTGAGGTACCAATTGTTATCTTTCGTCATGACCTTGTAGCAAGGAACCTATTAGGTGAGAACTTCTAATCTGCCCCTAGGTTCGTTTGAGGTTTATGCATAGTGCCTTTCATTGCCCCAGTGTAGGGCTCTAAGGTATCCATCGTTGTTTTGTTTTCACAACCTTGTAGCAAGGGAGAATGAAAGAAACAGTTGATTTTTGCAAAAAGAATTTTCCAAGGACGAGAAATAGTTGAAGGATTTTTTCAGTTGATGGATTAAGTCAAATGACTCCTATGTAGAAGCAAGATGTTTTGATGCTTTGATGATGCCAAAGGATCAAGTGCTTCTAAGTTTTATTCAAGACAAGAATCCAAGAATCCAAGAAAATCAAGACATATGATCAAGTTGATCTCTAGAATCTTAGGAAGAAGTTTCCAAATTGAAAAATAAAAGGTTTGACCAAAGAATTCTATCATTTCAAATTGAGATTTGCTCTTTGGTAATCGATTACCAGCAACTGAAAATGTTTATAACAGTCACTAGAAATTTGAATTCAAAATTTATATTGTGTAATCGATTACACATGGATGGTAATTGATTACCAGCAGTTTTTTTAACATTTTAATTCAAATTTCAAAACCTGTAATCGTTTACACAAGTCTTGTAATCGATTACCAGAGGGGATTTTCGGAAAATAATTTCCAAGAGTCACATCTATTCAAATGGTTTATGAATGGCCATCAAAGGTGGCTTGGAAGCACGAATTTAAAGAGAGTTTTCATTGCCCAAAAAGTTTATCCTCTCAAAAGATTAAGAGTTTTTCTGAACTGAACTGTCTTATCCTCTCAAAAAGATTCCTTGGTCAACCACTTGCATATTCAATAAGGAATTTTGATTGGTCTTCATTGTACAATCTATCTCTTTCAAGAGAGATTTCCTCTTCTCTTCTTCTTACTTTTGAAAAGGGATTAAGAGACCGAGAGTCTCTTGTTGTAGAGGATTCCTGAACACAAGGGAAAGGTTATCCATGTGTAGTTCAGACTTTGTAAAAGGAGTTTTACAAAGAGAGTGGCAAATCTCAAGTGGGTTGCTTGAGGACTGGACGTAGGCACGGGAAGTGGCCGAACCAGTATAAATCAAGTTTGCATTCCTCTCTTCCCTTAAACTTATTTTATTTATTGCTATTTATCTTTTGCTTTAAAGAAGTTTATTTTGAATTGTCTTTTGAGTAATTCATGTTAAGGGTGCATTGTTAATCCGAAAAGAGAGAGTGAAAGTTTAATTGGGGAATAGTCTTTGTATCTTAATTCAACCCCCCTCTTTCTTAAGGTAACTGAGCCCATTTGTCCAACATCCTATTCTTGATAACTCACTTCTCTCTAAAAAGACAAACTTTCTGGAATGTTAAAATGAGGTCACATGAACATCTTGAAAACACAGTTAATCAAATGCTTTCCCTTTCTTTTTTTTTTGAAACTTATTTGTTTTGAACTTTACTCGTTGTTTTACGGCACCCCTACCAACGTGCAGGACGAGCAATCTCTGATTGAACGATCTTGGAAGTTAACACTCAAGAGCGCAGGTCGCTTAGAGCAAACAAACCAATGGCTTACACTCACATTCCGGTGGAAGTTGAATAAGTAAAGATGTGTTTGTGCAAGGATGAGAGAGACAAGGATGTCAAATTCATTCATTTTAGCATTGTAACTGTGGTTTACAATAATGGCATAAACTTGGAAATCCTGATGAGTCATTAGAGACACCTAACAACAGCCTTCAAAATTGCCCCATGTGTGGTGTCGCTTGTCAGTGTTAGGATTCAACAAGCGATTCTCCTCAAATTTCAGCCAGCCCACATCAATTAGACTTTGCACCTTATGCTTCAGAGTCATACAATGCTCAATGGAATGCCCCAGGGCTCCTCCACAATATGCACATGTTGCGTTCGAGTCGTATCCTCAGAAAAATGGAGGTTTGAGGGAACCTAGCAGGGGTTATGGCTACCATTGCATTATCAAGTAGATATGGGAGCAAGTTAGCATATGACACCGGAATTTGTGGTGAATCCTACAGGCTTTTCGCTGCAAAATTCATTTCTTGGTTGGTGTTTTGGTTTGTTCCAAAGGTGGTGTTTAGCATTGGTTGTGTGGTAGGTGGGTTTTGTTGTCGATTTAGGGATGGCCTTTGTGGATAAATGGGCAGTAGGTAAGGAGAAGGGTTGAGTAATGACATTGTTGGGTTGGTGGGAAACTTGGCCGTACAGGAATGGTAGTCACAGCATGGGTTTCTCCCTCATCCTCACCCTCTTCATTTGCCCCAGTTTTCTCATTCGTCCAAGCAGGATGATTAAATTTGCCTCTTTTCAGACCCACTTCGATCTTTTTGCTGGCGAAGACCAAATCTGTAAAACTTGAAGGTGTGTAACCCACCATTTTTCATAGTAGAACACCGGTCACGTGTCTACTATCATTGTGATAATCTCTTTCTCTGTTATTGGGGGTGCTACTTGAGTTGCCAAGTCTCTCCATCTTTGGGCGTATTCTTTGAAAGATTCGTGCCCCCTTTTTGCACACTTTTTGTAGTTGCATCCTATCCGGAGCCATATCAGAATTGTACTGATAATGCCTAATGAAGGAAACCATTAGGTCCTTCCAAGAATGGACTCAGGAAGGTTCCTAAGTTAGTATACCAGGTGACAGTTGTCCTAGTAAAACTTTCTTAGGAAAAATGTATCAGCAGTTTCTCATCTTTTGCGTATGCCCCCATCTTCCGACAATACATCTTTAAATGGTTCTTGGAGCAAGTAGTCCCCTTGTACTTGTCAAAGTCCGGCACCTTGAACTTGGGAATGACCATGTTTGGGTATTAGGAACAACTTTTCTAGGTTAGCAAAGGCATAATCTTCACCTCCTTCAATGGCCCTGAGCCTTTCCTTTAGATGATCCGCCTTTCCCTTTTCGGCCATAGCAGGAGGGGCTCTTCCCACCGCAAAATGCAATGGTTGTGGTTGTGGGCGAAACTGAGGGCTCTCCAAAGTGTTTTCAAAGGGTATACCACCAACTACTTGCCCTTCAGTGGCATATCCGAGCCAAGGCTCGAAGTCAGCTAGATTGTGGTGGGGAATTTCATGTGTCTCCCCCATGGTTTGAGAGATATGTGCCTGATCAAATTGAGGTTATTGGTTCTCAATGAGTATCGGAGTGGAGTTATTGAGATTTTCATTGAGAGTGTATGCCACATTGGGTGGTGTATAGTTAGGAGGCAAGCCATATGATGGGAAGGCGTGCTCATTTTGAATTTGCACACCCGTACTTCCCAAATCTTTCCCTACCATATTTGAGGTTGGATGATTCATTTGGTTGAGGCCAGATGGGGGCATCGGGTTCACCTTAGCAACAACGTTGGTAGCGGCAACTGCAACCATATCGACTTCCTTTATCTTTTTCATGCTTATTATGGCCTCCATCATTTTGGCCATTTTCTCTTTCATGGCCTCCATGTCTGCCTTCATTTGCTCTTGCACCTTCTCTACTTCACCCATTACTCTAGCTCTAGCACGGGTTTGGTAAGCCGCACTAACCTCCACTATCTCCTTTATGCTCATCATGGCCTCTACCATTGTGGCCATTTTCTCTTTCAAGGCCTCCGTGTCGACCTTCATCTGCTCTTGCACCTTCTGTATTTCATCCATTACTCTAGCTCTAGCACAGGTTTGGTAAGGGCGTCGTAAAGCGTGTTTTTTTTCTTTTTGATAATAACGATTAAGTTTATTTTTATTTTATTTTATTTATTTATTTATTTATTTATTTATTTATTTTTATTTTCTTTTTCAAGGAAAGAATGCAATGAGCAATGCAACCAATGAAAAGCATGGGTGTATGTGAATGATACACAGATGAAGTATTGCAAATTTTTACGCAGGACATGGGGTTGAATCAATTTAGATTTTTCAACATGGTTCATGACATCTTGGTCAAGGTGAAACTGGAAGTAACAAGGACATCAACAGTCCTAAATGTGTTTGGCAGTAAACGAAGCAGTGATGTAACTCAATTCATCTTTTGCCCCAATTTTTGCACGATGGTTACTTCCATAACTTGACTTGATGAACTTTTTTCGAAAAAGCATGAGCTTGGTTCAACCCCATAACCCAGGGAATGGCAATTTTGATCGCCAATACTTCAACAACATTTCATATGGATGAAAGACTCGGGAATACGCATACTATGCATGGAGAATGTAATTATGAAATTGAGATGCCCGAAGAAACATCTTTTCTTAGTTAACCATGCATTACGTACCATGTTCACTCATTTTATTTTTAAGTGAAACGGGTTTATGATCCCAACATGGTTGGCTCATGGTACCGAATATATGCAACCAAGAATGCATCAAGAATTTTCATGCTTCCTTTTTTGTTTTTGTTTTGTAGAGGAAAATGCAAGGATCACGCATGAGCAAACATGAAAACAAAAGGTATGCAGTTTGTAGAACAAAAAGTATGTTGAACGCATATGCATGATGATGCAATGACTCATGCAAAATGTGATGCTGGAATATGATAACGGACAAATGCAGGAACGATATGTTCATTATGATGCCATGAAGAGATGCTGATGTGATGCATGATATGCATGCGTGCTAGAGATAAAATGCGGGAGTGATTTTATTCACACTGATCTTTGGAGTAAAAAAAACGCGGGATACACTCATTTTATTCAGAAGGTTATAACTAGTCAAGATTTGAGCGACAATACAAACTTCCTAGCGGTTTCTAAATATATGGGCCATTAAGTCTATCATATGCTGACAATAGCTGAGAAGTCCGTGGATCTCCTCGGGAGCGGAGTAGGTGTCCGCCATCGCTTTGGCCTTGGTTTGCAATCGGGGAAGTTCTTGACTCCCGCTCAAGGTAAGAGCAAATCGGTCCATCCATATGGTTGCCTCTTGGTGTAACGAGTCGATCACCCTTCCTCTAGTTTCCTTTTCCGCGTACACTTGGGCATACTCGTCCGCCACCCTATGCTCGTGGGCCGTGGCTAGACTTAGTTCCTCTTGGTACTTGCTGATGATGGCTAACATGTTGGTCTCTGTCTCGCATAAACGCTAAGACAAACTTCTCTTGGACCTCGAGCAAGCCTTCAACTCATCCTGTCTACCCGTGATTGGTCCCTTTCTTCTCTTTGGAGTTTAAGTTCGCTGTTACTGCCCCACAGAGCCCCTCGGAACTTGTTTTGGCTATGTTCTTCCCTACGGGCCCTTTTGGTCTCTTGTTCCAAAGCCTCGGTGGTAGCTATATTTACATCTCTCAGTTCGGCATTCTCCTTTCGAATCTTAAGAGCTGCAGATTTGAACCTTTCTTTGACTGTTTGAGCTTGCTTGAGTTCTGTCCCAAGGGCCTACACCCCTTCGTCTTCCTCCGGTGCCTCGTCTTCCTCCCTTTTAGTGGCTCTCAGACTTGGGAGCCAATCCAAACCTTGCACGTGGGCTTTCAACCCCTCACGGTAGCCACCGATGGGCCCATTGTTACTGCCTCTGAGTTCCTTGTCTTTCTTTTGCAACACCTCCCATGCCTTGCAGACCTTCTGAAGTGTCTCCACATTGGTCTTATTGACCTCATGAAATGACAGGCACGATCTCTTCCTCTAGTGGTGCTCCTCTCATAGGATAGCCAAGTTGTCTTATAGCAAGAACGGGATTGTAGCTGATGCAACCCCTTGTCCCCATCAAGGGAACATTTGGAAATCCTCCGCATGAAATAAGAACTTCGGTTCTTCATTCCTTCCATCGAGGGAAACAGTTGACAGATGCTCCTTCTTTGCTTGCTAAGAGTTGATCCCAATTCGCCCTTCCTTTCTCTGTGCATGAACGGTGGCTTTCTAATGGGCAAGCATGCCTCACTTCTTGGCGAAAAAGGTGCGAGACTAACCATACATAAAGAGCTGGAGTACAGCAAACAATCCTTGTATTGTTCTTTTCACATCTTCGGTCAAAGGTGTCATATAGGTCGGCTAGCATAGCGACAACCGGACTTTCCTTGTGGTTATGATAGGCGAGAAAAACGTCGATCGCTGCCAGGTCCACCAACCCATCCACATTTGGAAAGAGGACTCCTCCGAAAATCAACAGTGCGAGAATATCTATGAACGGGGCCTACTCGCCTTTACCTTCCAAGATTCTTGCTTTTTCCTCCAAATATTTTCTTGGTATTCCAACCACCCCATTTTCAACTTGCTTCCTGTGGTCTAATTCCTGCGTCGAGATTTGGACAATCTTGGAAATTCTAGCTAATGAGGGATAGAACCCTGCGAAGAGGTATGGTTTCCTCCCCCCTAGAGGGCATCCTAGGATCTCTTCAAATTCTTCTACCATAGGTGATAGCTGGAAGTGCCCAAAAAGTGAAGCACCTCAACGGCTGATCATAATACTGGGCGAGGGAGGCAATGGACTCGGTGGAGACTTCTACCATGGCTAGGTCCCAGATTTTACCGTAAGCTTTGCGAAAAGCTTGCCGCTGGAGTTGACCCATTAACTACCCTAACTCCTTTAGACTAGTGGTCCCTAGGCTCTTGACCTTGACTTGATAGAACCTATTTTTAAGCAAAGGTGTTTGACTTGATCCTATGTTTTACTAAAGTAAAACAAAATCGGTGCGAATCAAAACTCCGACATCTATCATGGGTGGAATGGATGAATGCATGAAGAGATGCATATGACACAAATGCAATTTATGAATGCGGGAGCCCGGGAAATTGTCTCCTTTTTAGATACAACGTCTCGGGGTAACAAAGTGCCCAATGTATGTATTTAAGAAGGTGACATGGACCCTCCGTTGATTTGTCTACAGAGGGGATCAAGACAGAACCCGTGTGCGATGCATATGCGAAAGGCGCAACACAGGAATGTACATAGTATGACAATACTCACTGAATATAAGCAAAAGGGTATATGATACTTATGCATGGCAGTGTGAAAAATGGCACGCAGCGTGTTTGCTCCGTGCCCCTATTTAAGGGACCTATAAGGGAGAGAGCTAACTAGGCTTTTAGTGATAACCCCCAAGGTAGTCATATCTCTCTTGATGGTTTCTAGAGGTATCATCCCCTTCGAAGAACATACTGCAGCAGTAGGGACTACTAGCAATAATATGTTTTCAAAGAGAAAAACTCTAGATGAGGGTTCACTGTAATCAAGCAAGTCGAAGACCTAGCATGATCACAGATTCACCTCCACTCCTTATGTTCCCACGAACCCGGGTATAGGGCCCTTTTTCAACTCACCGTGTGTGCAAATAGTGTTAGTGTTTGTGTGCATCAAATGAATAAATATTTACCTCAAGCATACAAAAAATGCACTAAAAGCATCAAAGAGTTATATATACAAGAACATAATGAAGGGAAACCAACAAAGGAGTAAGTCATGGTAAAACATTGCACTAGATTAAATGGCCTAACTCTCTAAAAACAGTCCCCAGTGGAGTCGCCAATTGTCGCAACCTACCCTTCGGCGGGAGGGCGACGCGAGACTTGCGAGATGCGTGTTCCATGAAAGGAATACGCGCGGAGTCGCCACCAACGTTTATTTGAGGAAAACGTCGCAAAAACCAGAAAAGACGCGATCTACGAACTTTTAAGTGAAAGGCTCGGGAGTTGTATTTACGCCCGGGGAAGGTATTAGCACCCCACACGTTCGTCACAAGGGACGGCAGCCCTTAATCGAATGTGCAAACATGACTTTGATTTTTACGTTCCCTTTTATGTCCTTATATCCTTTATACCCTTTTTATATTTTTTCTCTTTTTGTGGTCGACATGGGTGTTTCCCTTTGCTCCTACGTATTCCTCAATTGTGATGAGGAAATCAGACCTACGTCGTTCTTTCGGAACAAAGTGTTTGGGTTAAGTTGTTTTTACCCTTTTTGCAAAACATGTTTTTATTGAATGAAAAACCATTTAAGGCGTTGGACCATTAAACAATCTTTCGATTCTTTTGAAAAGATGAGAAAAACATTAAGGCTTTGGACCATTTAATGATTTCTCTATTTTTGAAGGAAGTGATAAAGTTACATATTGATTTAGGGTTTTTAGAAATCCACATTTAAACCAATAGAAGTGAGAAAGACCATTTCAAGGTGTTGGACCTTTGAAAATGGCTTTTTTAGGCAATGTCAAAAGTTTAGTTTATGAATTGATTTTAGCCTTAGTTTCACTTTGGTTATTAATCGATTCGATTAAGAAGGAGAAATCCCAAAGAAAAACGTCCGATTGATTCTTTTTGATTTATTTTACTAAAAGATATTTTTGATTATTATACTATTATTTTACCTCTTTTTGGTTTCCAACGCAGTTACGGCATGACCGAACGGTCGGAATTCATTGTAACAGAAATTAACAGATATTACAATTCAAATGATTGGTGGAAATTTATTTTATTTTTTGATTAGGCGAGAAAATAACTTAAGCAAATTACTAAAGCACGTCAAAAGGGGGTACGAAAAGTAAAGGAAATGTAAATGAAAGCACGTAAAAGCAAATGAGGACCACTAAGGGTACATAGAATGAATTGAAAAGTTCGATTTAGGGAACTTACCGGTTGAAGACCGAAGAACGACGAAGAACGAATGAAGAACGTCGAAAAACGGCCGAAAACCTTCACGAAATCACCCACGGAAACGTTACGGAAGCGCCTCGGCTTGGATTTTCTTCACGGAACCAATTTTTTTCACTAATTTTAAGTGATTCTGAATTACCAGGAGGGCTAAACGAAATTCCTCTTCACTTCTCCTCCTATTTATAAGAAAATGGGGGAGAAGCTTGCAACCCAGCTCGCCCAGGCGAGCAAGGTGGCTTCCTCCAGAAGCAACCGCCTTCTGGAGGAATCTTCTGGAGGGCCCAAGTGGGCTTGGTTGCTATTTGCACCCCCATTTTTACTAAATACGCCCCTGCCTTTTTTTTGGTGATTCTTTTTTTCGTAAAGTTACGAAAATTTACGAATTTCGTAATGATACTTGTTTTCTTTCCGTAATGTTACAGAACCTTGCGGATTACATAATCATCCCTTTTTTGACTTACGGAATGTTACAGAACCTCACTAATTGTGCAACGATGCTTCCTTTTGACTTCCCGTGTGTCACGGAACCTTACGGATTGAGCATCAATACTTTCTTTTGATTTCCGGCACGTCACGGAACTTCACGAATTGCCTAATGATGGGTGCCAAGCACCTCAAAATGACCAAACACAAGTTGCATGCCACCAAGCAAAGGTCCCCGGACGAAATTAGGGTATGACACCCAGCCACCAAAACATCTGCATAGGGTCCTGGTACATCTTAGTCGCTCCCGGGTGGATACTCAGACTACTTCTATGGCCCTCCTCCAAGATCGCTCTCCTAAGCTCGGGTACACTAGGAACACACACCCTATCCTGGAATCTCAAGACTCCATCAGGCCCCACTCTAAAAATACTCACTCTCCCTACAACTATGTACTCTAACTGGGCTGACAAGAATGGGTCAGATTTCTGACCCTCACGGATCTCGCTCAAGAGCTCACTGGTGATTCTTAACATACCCAACATAATGCTACCAGAAGTGATCTCACATGCTTAACTCGTGTCTCTAAACTTTTCTTGGAGGTCTAACTCTTTAACCATCAAAGTAGACATATGAAGGGATTTCCTACTCAAGGCATCAGCTAGTACATTGGCTTTACCTGGGTAATAGCTAAGTTCAAAATCATAATCCTTAAGGAACTTTAACCATCTCCACTGTTTTATGTTAAGCTTTTTATGATCAAATAGGTATCTAAGGCTTTTATGGTCACTAAACACCTCAAATTTAGATCCATAAAGATAATGCCTCCAAAGCTTAAGAGAAAACACTATAGCTGCCAGCTCGAGATCGTGCGTGGGATAATTCCTCTCATGAATCTTGAGTTTTTGGGAAGCATAGGCCACTACCTGGAAACCGGTCAAAATGAAAATTCTAAGTTCGGGAGTTGTATTTACGCTTGAGGAAGGTATTAGCACCTCTCACGTTTGTCTCGAAGGACAACAGTCTATTTTTAGAATTGTGGAAATCGTGTTACCTTAACATTTATTTCTTTTTATTTTTTGAGGTCGACAAAAGCGGGGCTTTTGCTCCTACGTACCCTTCTTTGGAGAGGAAATCAGACCTACGTAGTTCTTTCTTACACGTGAATCAAGTGACTTTTTTACTTTGAAAGGTGATCATTTTAAGGCGTTGGACCTTAAAAATGATCCATTTAACTTGGTAAGAAACTGAAATGATAAACTTTCAAAATCCTATTTTTGTGGACGAGCTTGACTAGGCGAGTTGATTTTAGCCTTAATTTCACTTTAGTTATTAGTCAATTCAATTAAGAATGAGAAATCCCAAAGAGAAAACGTCCGATTGATTTTTCGCTTTACTTTACTAAAAGGTATTTTTTTATTATTATATTATTATTTTACCTCTTTTTTTGATTTCCAACGTGGTTACGGCACGACCGAACGGTCGGAATTCATTTTAACCAAAATTAACGGATGATACAATTCAAATGATCGGTGGAAATTTATTTTATTTTTAGATTAAGCGAGAAATGACTTAAATAAATGGCTTAAGCATGTCAAAAGGGGGTATAAAAAGCAAATGAAAACGGGAATAAAAATACATGAAACAAAATGTGGACCACCACGGGTACATAGAATGAATTGAAAAGCTTGGTTTGAGGTACTTACCCGTTGAAGACTGAAGAAAACGAAGAACGAACGATGAATCTTGAAGAACGGTCGAGAATCTTCGCGTAATTACTCATGGAAACGTTACGGAAGCGCCTCGGCTTGGATTTTCTTCACGGAAATAATTTTCCTCAGCAATTTCAAGAGAGAGAGAAGTGCCTAAGGGGCTGAACCCTTTTCTTCTTCACTTCTCCCCCTATTTATAGCAAAATAGGGGAGAAGCTTGCCACCCAGCTCGCCCAGGCGAGCAAGGTTGCTTCCTCCAGAAGCAATAGCCTTCTGGAGGAAGGATCTGGAAGGCACAAGTGGGCCAGATTGCTATTTGCACCCCCCTTTTTACTAAATGCACCCCCTTCTATTTTTTTGGTAATTCTTTTTCCGTAATGTTACGAAACTTTACGAATTTCGTAACGATACTTATTTTCCTTCCGCAAGGTTATGAATCCTTACGGATTATGTATTTACTCTTTTTTAGCTTTCGAAGAAGTTACGGAAACTCACGGATTGCGCAAAAACACCTCTTTTCGATTTCCGCCACATTACGGAATTTCACGGATCGCGCAAGCCTGCTTCCTTTTGATTTTTGAGACGTCTCGGGACTTCATTTATTGTGCAACAAAGGATGCCAAGTATCTCAAAGCGGCTAACCAAAGGTTGCATGTCATCAAGTAATAATCCCCGGACGAAATTAGGGTATGACAGTTGCCCCTCTTTACTTACCTCTCATCGGAGATAATAGGAAAGCAAAGATAGGACACTGATTTCGTCTGTCTTGCCCTTTCCGTGATGACGACTCTCATCTCTACTCCTTCTTTCTTTTCTTCTGCATAAAACAAAATACAAACAACAACAAGAACAACGAATATAATATACATATACACATATTTGGCGAAGGAACCGATCCGGAAAACAACAGAATAACGTGTTTCCCAGTCACCAGAGGCTTCGCGCTTGATAATGGAGGACACATGAACAGCACTAGGCAATGCCATTCATGGGGCTCCGAAAAAAGGTGGAGAATGGAGGATTGCCTTGAGGGTCCGCACTTAGGCAATCATGAAACACAGCTCCAAACTCGAAAGTGGAGGACACATGAACAGCGCTAAGCAATAACATTCATGTGGCTCCGAAAAAGGGTGAGGATGGAGGATTGCCTTGAGGGTCCTCACTTAGGCAATCATGAAACTCAGCTCCAAACTCGAAAGTGGAGGACACATGAACAGCCCTAAGCAATAACATTCATGTGGCTCCGAAAAAGGGTGATAATGGAGGATTGCCTTGAGGGTCCTCACTTAGGCAATCATGAAACACAGCTCCAAACTCGGAAGTGGAGGACACCTGAACAGCCCTAAGCAATAACATTCATGTGGCTCCGAAAAAGGGTGGTTGGCAGGAGCAAACGGTCTACCGGGTTCTTCCACCTGAAAGGCAAACATGCTTTTTATAAAGAAAAATAAATCATTCGCGAGAGCACCATATCTTAGAGAAACAATATACTTGTGCCACAGGTAATCTTCCTTGTAACCGAGAGTGAAGGGCAGGATGCCAACTTTTAGCTTTCAAATGAATATGCAGGGGAAACATCGGGCTAAGCTAAAAATAAATCACTCATAGTGTATAAAACTCACAAGGCAAGTGTTTTATCCTATTCCCAAACCATAACTGCACCATGACTCTATTTTGCACACGACTTCCTATCGAATCAAAGATCAAACGTACGATCACGGACCAATAGAATTTTCTTGAAGGTGGTGTTTTTGGAGAGGAAGCGGGGTGTTTCGGTCTTTTCCTCTTTGTTCATGTGGGGTGGGATATTGCCAGTCGAGAATGATTTTGAGTGGCAATCTGGCTTGAGGAATTTCTGTCCTCTTTCTTTCATTGATCGAGAATTGCTTATTTTCCCTTTTCACTTCTTTTCGATCTTTGATCGGGAATCCTTCCTTCTCTTTCTTTTGTTCTTTTCTTTATTTTCATCTTTTTCTTTTTCTTTCTTTCCATTTCTTCCTTTTCTTTCTTTTCACTTTTCCTTCCCCATCCCTTTCTTTTGGGAAATCGGGTTTAGCATTCTATTTGCTCTCCCTTGAGGAGATTCCGCTGTCCTTTGCTTTTGGGAAAAGGAGGAGGATTCTTTTGATAGGCCAAGGTTCAAAGAGGTCTAAGGTTGTGTCTCAATGGGATCTTTTATCGTGGGAACCCCAATCTTGATATCTGGGGTGAGACAAATTTGAGTGTCAAGGCATCGATTTCGGGTCGAACTTCCACATTATTCCATAAGGCACGCGTGATAATGATAATTTGAAAACAACGTGCAAAATTAGTCATGGCTACAGCCAGGTGGGCCCTCAAGCATCCCATTTATGGCATTGTGATACTACGGTTGGGAATTTACACAGACAGACCCAATGTTTCCAAGTTATGTTCTTTCATCAGTTCAATGAATTCATCCATCCTTATCTCGGTTCATTCCGGAAAATAAACTCTTAGCATCAGTCCCTTGTTTCCAGAAGATGCGTTTGCTCTTTACGAATGATTTATAACATGTCGACCTTCGCGGTCTTTCTTTCTCTTTACTTTTTGTTTTATTTTTATATATGTTCACTAAAACTATACACATGTGGTCCTTTATGAGGAAAACCTTCTTTGTACATCTATATTTTTATACATGACAAACTGTTTCTGTACACGCATTAGAACTCTTCTCTTTACGCCACACGGTCTATATACAAACCCTATTTACGTTCAAATATTTTTTCATTTTTCCCCACACACACTTATGGTTCATACAAAAGTTTCTTCATATACACTCGTTGCTCACACACACAAGAATTCCTTTCCACGCATTTTTTTTTTATAAAAACCCTTCTATGCACATTTTCCTTTTTCTTTATATACGCAGACATTTATTCACTACACTTCTCTCCTTTTTTATCATGATTTTGGTTCATTTTATTTTTAGGACGACATTCCTAAAATAATAAAAAATTCTACGCGATTCAGGAATTTCTACAAACATTATTGACAACAACGAAACAAGTACCGACGTAACAACTCAAACGATATGTATGTACAAAACAAAATTCAATCAAAACGAAACAAACATTAGTCCAAAAGATAGCATACAAATGATAAATGATGGAACATACGAATTTGGGGATCCCACGGTCATGTGGCTCCGCATGCCCCCAGACTCTTGGGTCACGGTAACAAAAAGTGGGGTGGTCGACAAAAGCAGGGCTTTTGCTCTTACGTATCCTTAATTTGTGATGAGGAACTCAGACCTACGTAGTTCTTGATAATTGTGAGACTAAAAATAGTCTCGTTGTTTTCTTTACTAAAATGCTAACATGCTTTAGTAAAGAGACAAAACTTCCAACTGATTAGAGCAACATATGCTTTTGGATGAAAAACAATGTGTCTGCCGGGGAAGGAGAGTATGCTGATGAAATTTTCTCATAACCGTAAATGAGATTTTGGATGTTAGCATTTCATTTCTAAACGACCATTTAGAGGAAACACTGGGTCCAACAAAGATAGGAAAAAATCACTCAAAATGTATCAATCTCACACAGGTAAGTGTTTTATCCTAATTCCGAACCATAGATATGTCATGACTTGATTTTGCAAATCATTTCCTATCAAATAAAAGATTACATGCGTGATCATGGATCAATAGGACTTATTTTGGGAATGGTTTTTAGGTGGGGAATTTGGCTTTGAGTGTTTTTGCCTTTTCCTTTTCTGTTTTTGTTTAGTGCGTGGCGAGAAAGTTGCTAGCGCACAGGATTTTGGTTGGCAATCAAAGGGAGAGGGCCACTTTGGGTCGTGGTTTCCTTTCTTTTTTGTTTACTTGGTGACAATTCTTTATTGTTCAGATATTATCTGGTCCGAAGACCTTTCTGCATATCTTCTTCTGTTTTCTTCCGATCCTTGATCGAGAATTTTCCTTTCTTTTTTTTTTTTTGCTTTCTCCCACTCTTTCATTGGGAATTTTCATTCTGTTTTGTGTCTTCTCCCTTTCTTGGATTGGGAATTCTCTCTTATTTTTTTTGTGTCTTCTCCCTTTCTTGGATTGGAAATTTTCCTTCTCTTTGTGTTTTCTTCCAAGGGTAAGGATTATGGTGAGTTAGGATTTTGGCTCAAGGCTTGTAGAACGGCTGGTCATGATACATGTCAGGATTTGGCCAGCGGTTCAGGGATAAAGGGGATGTCCTACATTATTTCCATGATACACATGCAACAATGATGATTAGGAAATTTTATGCAAAACTGGTCACGCATGCACCCATGTAGACACTCAAGAATCAAGTTTTTATGGTCATGTGACACTAGGGCTCAGGATTCATTTTCCCTATTTTAAGTTAACCCAGTGTTTCCAAAATACATTCTTTTATCAATTTGTGCATTCATTCGAGTCCATTTTGGGCGTCCAAGAAAATTTTCACAGCATTCACCCTTCAGGTGTATACACATTCTTTCAAAAACTAGTTATGATCAACAAATTTTTTCAAAGAAAAGTTGGAAGTCATCTCTTTTCAAAAGCATGTTGTTTTTTTAGCTAGACAACCTTTATTATATATATATATTTTTTATATTTTTTCTTCTTCTTATTCTTTTCTTGCTCGCTCTCTTTTTACTCTCTTTTTTTTCCATGAGGTATTTTGCTACCTAAACATACGTATAATATTTTTGCTATATACATGCATATCCAAGGTATCTTGCTACCTAAACATACATATATATGTTTTGTGTGATATTTTTGCTATATACATGCATATCCAAGGTATCTTGCTACCTAAACATACATATATATATATATTGTGAAGTATTTTTGCTACATACATGCATATCCAAGGTATCTTTCTACCTAAACATACATATATATATTTTTTGTGAGGTATGACTACCTTCCGAGCTTGTGCTTGTTTTATTTAAATTCCTAGGATCATGAGCAACTAGGTATGTCCTACTATGACTTGAGAAACAAAAAGTGATCAAATAACAAGCAGAGATTTAAAAGGTACTAGGTTGCCTCCTAGTAGTGCTTCTTTAACGTCTTGAGCTGGACGCTTGATGGCTTGTCGTTCACGGACCTAGTACTTTGCTTACCTTTGGCTTTGGACTTGGTCGCCTATTGGTCGGCCATGGGTCGTAAGCAACGCTCTAACCTTTTTGTGGATGAGCTGAGGTGAACTCTAGAGGTGATGGCGGTGCGTCTACTGCCCGCTGCCGGCCATCCCCAGGCTGCTGTGGTGTTTCGCCCTGCACCTGCCTGGAGACGCAATACTTCTTGATGAAAGCTCGATTAGTAGGGGACCTGATGCCCTTGCTGGAGGTGACAGGCACTCCGTAGAACTGACAGAGACCCGTAATTAGAGCTTGACAATTCCAAGACCTTGTTGGACTTCTTCGGGTCCACTGGGAGTTTTGCAGGCGCGATCCCTGCAAACAATAGATGAAATCAGAAATCAGTCGAGCGATGTGCATACTTACCTATGATGACGTGACCTTGCCGGGGGGAACGGGCACCCTGTAGGACTACAGAGGCCCGTAACCAGAGCTGGAAACCCCAGGGCCCTGTTGGACTTCTCCGGGTCCACTGGGTGTCTTTGTGGGTGCGATTCCTGCAAACAATAGATGGTATCAGAAAGCAGTTGATAGATCTGTATACTTGCCTATGTCACGATGGCATGACCTCGCTGGGGGAACGGACACCCTGTAGGACTGACAGAGGCCCGTAACCAGAGCTGGAAACCACATGGCCCTGTTGGACTTCTTCGAGCCCACTGGGCGTCTTGTGGGCGCGATCCCTGCAAACAATAGATGACATCAGAAATAAATTGAACCATGTGCATACTTACCTATGTCATGACGGCACAGACCAACCGATACATCTGCAGGGGGAGATTGGCATTGTGGTCGCCGGGCAGAATGTTACTAAATAGCAACGTCATCCATATCCATGTAAAAGTGGTCATGTTGGTGCGCATGATCCACACTCGTCTTTTTGCAGCGGCACGGGTGAAATCATGCCCCGGTATGCATAGTAGATGCGTGATAGCCTCCCTCTCTGGATGTGCTCGCACAGTTGGTCGCCCTCTAATATCAAGGGGTGGCCCAGGAACTGATAAAAGGAAACTACTGGCCCCTTAACCGATAGCGCAAGTCTCGGTGAAGCATCTAAGGGCAAAGGACCTTATATTCTCCTAAGGTGTGGATATGGAGCACATTGAAAATGAGGACGCGTAGCCCTCTAAAGGCGAGGGCGTGCAGCCCTCTGCAGGCGAGGATGTGTAGTCCTCTAATGGTGAGGACATATAGTCCTCTAAAGGTGATAGGTACTAGTACCCAAGGGTCCACCTTTATGAGAAAGCAAGAGATTGACTCATCGAGAGGGCCGGTCATCCACCAAGATTGGACACGAGATGTAGGAAATCTATTCAGTTAACATGATTTTTAGGGATTCAGACTCATGCAACCTTTGTCGTGAAATTTGGTAATGCTGACCTCATATGAAACAATGCAATGCAATGGAAAGTTGTACAATGTTCATGACATTCTTTCCCTATTTTGTCATTTTGATTTTGATTTAATCTTTTTGGAAAACACAGATTGACTGTCCTTTTGAAAAAGGTGATAATTCATGCAACCTTATCCTATCTTTTGCAAATCTCTCAGGGAACTCCCTTAGAGTGTATGTTCTGTTTGATTTAGTCACTTGACCATTTTGGAGTGACGGGGATGGAGCCGTTTGACGTTTAATCAATCTATTGAAATTCCAGGGCTTGTCTCCCCCCTTTTTTGTTTAAAAACATCGATGGGTGAGAACTTTTGATCTGCCCCTATGTTCACTTGAGGCTCATGCACGATGCCCCTCATTGCCCCAGTGTAAGGCTTTGAGGTACCAATTGTTATCTTTCATCATGACCTTGTAGCTGGGAACCTATTCGGTGAGAACTTCTAATCTGCCCCTAGGTTCGCTTGAGGTTTTTACATGGTGCCTTTC
Source organism: Glycine soja (assembly GCF_004193775.1). Classification (NCBI taxonomy): domain Eukaryota; kingdom Viridiplantae; phylum Streptophyta; class Magnoliopsida; order Fabales; family Fabaceae; genus Glycine; species Glycine soja. The sequence continues at coordinate 22,598,052 of NC_041020.1, read as the reverse complement.
ATTGCCCCAGTGTAGGGCTTAGAGGTACCAATTGTTGTCTTGTTTTCACAACCTCATAGTGAGGAAGAATGAAAGAAGCAGTTGATTCTTGCAAAAATAATTTTCCAAGGACGAGAAATAGTTGAAGGATTTTTCAGTTGATGGATTAAGTCAAATGACTCCTATGTAGAAGCAAGATGTTTTGATGTCTTGATGATGCTAAAGGATCAAGTGCTTCTAAGTTTTATTTAAGACAAGAATCTAGATATGTGATCAAGTTGATCTCCAGAATCTTTAGGAAGAAGTTTCCAAATTGAAAACAAACAAAAGGTTTGACCAAAGAATTCTATCATTTCAAATTGAGATTTTCTCTCTGGTAATCGATTACCAGCAGCTGAAGATGTTTACAACAGTCACTAGAAATTTGAATTCAAAATTTATAATGTGTAATTGATTACGCATGGATGGTAATTGATTACCCACAGTTTATTGAACGTTTTAATTCAAATTTTAAAGCATGTAATCGATTACACAAGTCTTGTAATCGATTACCAGAGGGGATTTTCAGAATATAATTCCCAAGAGTCACATCTATTCAAATGGTTTATGAATGGCCATCAAAGGTGACTTGGAAACACAAATTTAAAGAGAGTTTTCATTGCCCAAACAGTTTTATTCTCTCAAAAGATTAAGAGTTTTTCTGAACTAAAATGTCTTATCCTCTCAAAAAGATTCCTTGGTCAACCACTTGCATATTCAATAAGGACTTTTGATTGATCTTCATTGTATAATCTATCTCTTTTAAGAGAGATTTCTTCTTCTCTTCTTCTTATTTCTAAAAAGGGATTAAGAGACCGTGGGTCTCTTGTTGTAGGGGATTCTTGAACACAAGGGAAGGGTTGTCCTTGTGTGCATTGTTAATCCGAAAAGAGAGAGTGAAAGTTTAATTGGGGAATAATCTTCGTATCTTAATTCAACCCCCCTTTTTCTTAAGGTAACTAAGGCCATTTATCCAACATCCTATTCTTGATAGCTCACTTCTCTCTAAAAAGACAAACTTTCCGGAATGATAAAATGAGGTCACATGAATGTCTTGAAAACACAGTCAATCAAATGCTTTTTTTTTTCTTTTTGAACTCCCTTTTTTATTTTTATTTTGAAACTTATTTGTTTTGAACTTTACTTGTTGATTTATGGCGCCCCCACCAACGTGCAAGACGAGTAATCTCTGATTGAACGGTCTTGGAAATCCAAACTCAGGAGAACAGGTCGCTTGAGCAAACAGACCAATGGCTTGCACCCACATTCTGGTGAAAGTTGAATAAGCAAAGATGCGTTTGCGAGAGGATGAGGGACAAAGATATCAACTTTATCCATTTCTTTTAACATTGTAACTGTGGTTTACAATAATGGTACAAACTTGAAAATCCTGATGGGTTATTAGAGACATCTAACAACAACTTTCAAAATTGCCCCATGTGTGGCATCTCTTGTCAATGTCAGGATTTACACGCGATTCTCCTCAAATTTCAGCCAGCCCGCATCAATTAGACCTTGCACCTTACGCTTCAGGCCCCTACAATGCTCAATGGAATGCCCCGGGGCTTCTCCATGACAAGCACACGTTGCGTTCGAGTCGTATTCTCAGAGAAATGGAGGTTGATGAACCTTGGTTGGGGTTATGGCTACCATTGAATTATCAAGTAGATATGGGAGCAAGTCAGCATAGGACACTTGAATTGGGGTGAATTCTACAGGCTTTCTCGCTGCAAAATTCATTTCTTGGTTGGTGTTTTGGTTTATGCTAAAGGTGGTGTTTGTCATTGGAAGTGCGGTAGGTAGACTTTGTGGTTGTTTTAGGGATGGCCTTTGTGGACAACTGGGCGGTGGGTAAGGAGAAGGTTTGTTATTGGCTGAGTAATGACATTATTGGGTTGGTGGGAAACTTGGCTGTATTGGAATAGCAGTCACAGCACGGGCTTCTCCTTCATCCTCACCCTCTTCATTTGCCCCAGTTTTCTCATTCGTCCAAGCAGGATGACTAAATTTGCCTTTTTTTCAGACCCACATCGATCCTTTCACTGGCAAAGACCAAATCCGCAAAGCTTTGAAGGTGCGTAACCCACCATTTTCCATAGTAGAATACTGGCAATGTGTCTACTATCATTGTCATCGTTTTTTCCGTCATTGAGGTGCCACTTGAGCTGCCAGGTTCTCCACCTTTGGGCGTATTCTTTGAAAGATCCGTGCCCCCTTTTTTGCACATATTTTGTAGTTGCATCCTATCCGAAGCCATTATACTGACACTGCCTAACGAAGGCAACCATTAGGTCCTCCCAGGAATGGACTCGGGAAGGTTCCAAGTTAGTGTACCAGGTAACAACTACCCCAGTAAGACTTTCTTGGAAGGAATGTATCAACAATTCCTCATCTTTTGCGTATGCCCCCATCTTCCGACAACACATCTTTAGATGGTTCTTGGGGCAAGTAATCCCCTTGTACTTGTCAAAGTCCAGCACCTTGAACTTGAGAGGGGTGATGATATTGGGTATTGGGAACAACTCTTCTAGGTTAGCAAAGGAATAATCTTCACATCCTTCAATGGCCCTAAGCCTTTCCTCTAGATGATCCAGCTTTCCCATTTCTGCCATAGCATGAGGGTTTTTACTTTTCGTGGAATGCAAGAGGTGTAGTTGTGGGTGATACTGAGGGCCCTCCAAAGGGTTTTGTAGGGGTATACCACCAATTGCTTGCCCTTCAGTGGCATATCCGAGCCAATGCTCGAAGTCGGCTAGATTGTGATGGGGAATTTCATGTGTCTCCTCCACGGTTTAAGAGACATGTGCATGATCAGTTTGGGGTTGCTGGCTCTCAATGGGTATAGGAGTGGAGTTATTGACATTCTTATTGGGAGTGTACGCCACATTGGGTGGCGTATAGTTGAGAGGCAAGCCATATGGCGGGAAGGCATGCTCGTTTTGAATTTGCACATCATGGGGGCCGCCCATACTTCCCAAATCTTTGCCTACCATATCTGAGGTTGGATGATTCATTGATGCCGGATGGGGACGTCGGGTTCACCTTAGCAACAACACTGGTAGCGCCAATTGCAACCGCATTGGCTTCCATTATCTTCTTCACGCTCATCATGGCCTCCATCATTGTGGCCATTTTCTCTTTAATGGCCTCCATGTCGGCCTTCATCTTCTCTTGTATCTCCTCTACTTCACCCATTACTCTAGCTCTAGCACAAGTTCGGTGAGGGCACCGTAAAGCATGTTTTTTTTTCTTTTTTATAACAATGATTAAGTTCTTTTTTTTCAGGGAAAGAATGCAATGAGCAATGCAACCAATGAACAACATGGATGTATGCGAATGATGCATAGTTGAAGTATTGCGAATTTGTACACTGGATATGGGGTTGAATCAATTTAGATTTTCAACATGGTCCATGACATCTTCGTCAAGGTGAAACTAGAAGTAACAGGGACATCAGCAGCCCTAAATGTGTTTGGCAGTAGACGAAGCAGCGATGTAACACGATCTTTTGCCCCAATTTTTTCAAGATGGTTACTTCCATACTTCAACTTGACTCGATGAACCTTTTCGTAAAAGCACGAGCTTGGTTTAACCCCATAACCCAGGGAATGGCAATTTTGATCGCCAATACTTCATCAACAATTCATAGGGATGAAAGACTCGGGAATATGCATGCTATGCATGGAAAATGTAATTATGAGATCGAGATGCCCGAAGAAACATCCTTTCTTAATTAACCACGCATTAGGTACCATGCTCAATCATTTTGTTTTGTTGTTTGTGTGTTTTCTTTTAATTTTAGAAATGGGTTTATGATCCCAACATGGTCGGCTCATGGTACCTAACACATGCAACTAAGAATGCATCATGAATTTTCATGCTTCCCTTTTTTTGTTTTTGTTTTGTAGAGGAAAATACTAGGATCATGTATGAGCAAACATGTAGAACAAAAAGTATGTTGAACGCATATGCATGATGATGCAATGACTCATGCAAAATGGGAATGTGATAACGGACAAGAGATGTTTATGCGGTGCATGATATGAATACATTTACGGACATGAGATCTCGAAAAATTATCTCTCCTTATTGCGCATTTGGGGGGCGCAGTGCCCCATGTGTGCAGTTAAGAAGACGATATGGATCTTCCGGCTTCCCATGACAAAAGACGAGACCCACATACAACGCATGTGTGATGGTATGATGCAGATGCACATGCATGAAACGGAAAGAAAACAACACAAAAGGGTAATTCACACATACGAGACTGCAGAGATCCAACTTTAATGCTACGTTTTGGGCATGATGGCGCCTCAACGTAGTATTAAAAAGGTTACGTATTACTCTAAAGAAACCAAACATCACTAGCAAAACTATAAACTGGTGCTATTTACCAAAAAAATGCATGAGAACGAATGGCACGGAGCGTGTTTGCTCTTTGCCCCTATTTGGGAACCTATAGGACAATATCTAGGGGTCTCTAATAACTATTCCCCAACAATTCATAACTCACACGGCTATTTTCTAGAGGTATCATCACTCAAGATAACAATATTGTGGCGGTATGGAATACCAGCGACAACACATTATAAAGAGAGAAAGCTCTAGATGAGGTTTCACTATTATCAAGCAAGTCGGAGACCTAACATGATAATAGATTCACCTCCACTCCTTAAATTCCCATGAACCCGGGTATAGGGCCCCTTTTTTACTCAAACCCGTGGGTGCTTAGAATGCAGCGTAAAGAATGCGAAATAGACAATAGTTATTTACATTTTACACAGTTCAACAAATGCACACACGAAGTTTCACAAATCCACAATTCCTTAAAATAGGCCTAACTCACAAAAATCGTCCCCAGTGGAGTCGCCAACTGCCGCCACGTGCCCTTCGCGGGCGAGCGAGGGCGAGGTTCACGGGTGCGCTTTCCAAAGGAGGAAAGATGCGCGGAGTCGCCACCAACGTTTATTTGTGGAAAATGTTGGGAAAACTGAAGGAAACCGGTCAAAATGAAAATTCTAAGTTCGGGAGTTGTATTTACACTTGAGGAAGGTATTAGCACCTCTCACATTTGTCTCGAAGGACAACAACCTATTTTTAGAATTGTGGAAATCGTGTTACCTTAACTTTTATTTCTTTTTATTTTTTGAGGTCGACAAAAGCGGGGCTTTTCCTCCTACGTACCCTCCTTTGGAGAGGAAATCAGACCTACGTAGTTCTTTCTTACGCGTGAATCAAGTGACTTTTTTACTTTGAAAGGTGATCATTTTAAGGCGTTGGACCTTAAAAATGATCCATTTTACTTGGTAAGAAACTGAAATGATAAACTTTCAAAACCCTATTTTTGTGGACGAGCTTGACTAGGCGAGTTGATTTTAGCCTTAATTTCACTTTAGTTATTAGTCAATTCAATTAAGAATGAGAAATCCCAAAGAGAAAACGTCCGATTGATTTTTCGCTTTACTTTACTAAAAGGTATTTTTTTATTATTATATTATTATTTTACCTCTTTTTTTTATTTCCAACGTGGTTACGGCATGACCGAACGGTCGGAATTCATTTTAACCAAAATTAACGGATGATACAATTCAAACGATCGGTGGAAATTTATTTTATTTTTAGATTAAGCGAGAAATGACTTAAATAAATGGCTTAAGCACGTCAAAAGGGGGTATAAAAAGCAAATGAAAACGGGAATAAAAATACATGAAACAAAATGTGGACCACCACGGGTACATAGAATGAATTGAAAAGCTTGGTTTGAGGTACTTACCCGTTGAAGACTGAAGAAAACGAAGAACGAACGATGAATCTTGAAGAACGGTTGAGAATCTTCGCGTAATTACTCACGGAAACGTTACGGAAATGTTACGGAAGCGCCTCGGCTTGGATTTTGTTCACGGAAATAATTTTCCTCAGCAATTTCGAGAGAGAGAGAAGTGCCTAAGGGGCTGAACCCTTTTCTTCTTCACTTCTCCCCCTATTTATAGCAAAATAGGGGAGAAGCTTGCCACCCAGCTCGCCCGAGCGAGCAAGGTTGCTTCCTCCAGAAGCAACAGCCTTCTGGAGGAAGAATCTGGAAGGCCCAAGTGGGCCAGATTTCTATTTGCACCCCCTTTTTACTAAATGCACCCCCTTCTATTTTTTTGGTAATTCTTTTTCCGTAACGTTATGAAACTTTACGAATTTCGTAACGATACTTATTTTCCTTCCGCAAGGTTACGAATCCTTACGAATTATGTATTTACTCTTTTTTAGCTTTCGAAGAAGTTACAAAAACTCACGGATTGTGCAAAAACACCTCTTTTCGATTTCCGCCACATTACGGAATTTCACGGATCGCGCAAGCCTGCTTCCTTTTGATTTCTGAGACGTCTCGGGACTTCATTTATTGTGCAACAAAGTTCGCCAAGTATCTCAAAGCGGCTAACCAAAGGTTGCATGTCATCAAGTAATAATCCCCGGACGAAATTAGGGTATGACACTTAGCATACAGTATGTTATCCTTGAGGGTTTGCAACACAACCCTTAGATGCTCCTCATGTTCCTCCCTAGTCTTGGAATACACCAAGATATCATCGATGAAGACCACCACAAAACTATCTAGGTAGGGATGAAAGATCTTATTCATGTAGTCCATAAACACACCAGGGGCGTTGGTCACACCAAAAGGCATAACCAAGTACTCATAATGGTCGTAACGGGTCCTAAAGGCAATCATCGGAATATCCTCAGACTTCACTCTAATCTGGTGGTAACCTGACCTGAGATCTATCTTACTAAACACACAAGCCCCCACTAATTGGTCTATGGTCATCTATCCTAGGTAAAGGGTACCTATTCTTAATTGTCTCCTTGTTCAGTTGACGATAGTCTACACATAGCCTCATTGTCCTATCCTTATACTTAACTAACAACACTGGCGCTCCCTAGGGTGACACACTAGGCCTCACAAACTATTTCTCTAAGAGCTCATCTAACTATTTCTTAAGCTCGCTCAGCTCTACAGGGGACATCATATAAAGTGCTATGGGTATAGGTCCAGTACCGGGCACTAGGTCTATGGAAAACTCAACCTCTCTCTCAGGTGGTAATCCAAGCACCTCCTTAAACACCTTTGGAAACTCCCTTCTAAGGGTATATCACTCACAAGGGTTTTGGTCTCAACACTCATACTAGCTAAGATCATGTATACCTATGCATCCTCCCTCAAAGATGCCTCAACCTAGTTAGCAGGCAAAAATATATCACCTTCAGTCACACCAGACTCGGGAAAGAAAACACATTTCTCAAAATAGTTTAATAAGATGTGGTTGGAAGATAATCAGTCCATACCAAGAATAGCATCGATTTGACTCAAAGGTAACAACCAAATCAATAAGAAATTATCTTCAGAAATTAAGATAGGACATTGCAAGCACACATCAGAAGTTAAAACAGACCCACTAGTAGGTGTATCCACAATTAAGTCAAATTTCAAAGGAGACACAGGCAAAGCCATCTTTTCAACACAGACACGAGAAATAAACAAATGTGTCGCACCTGAATCATACAATACAACCAAGGGAGCTTGACTTATGAAACACATACCTTGGATAAGATCATCAGACTGTGCGACATCAGCACCACTAAGAGCATACACTCTCCTTGTGTGATAGAAGCTTGCTTGAGAATCTTCTATAGAGGCTGGATCTTTGAGCTTCAATAAGGTCCTTCAATGGTGATTTTTAGCCATGGAGTTGCAGCGGAAGATAAAGGATAAGAGGTGAGAGGAGGTGTCATCCACTAAAGAATAAGCCATGGAAGGAGAAGCTTCATCACCAAAAGAGTGCCTTGGATAAGAAGCTTAGAGTGGAAGCTTCCATAGAGGAAGAGAATGAGAGAGAGAAGGGGGGCGTGGAAATTGAAGGAGAATAGGGAGAGAGGTTGAACTTTGAAGTGTGTCTCACAAGTTTCTCATTCATCAAAGTTATGACAAGTGTTACACATGTTTCTATTTATAGCCTAGCAAATGGGAAGCTTCCTTGAGAAGCAAGGAAGGTAGCTTCCTTAGGAAGCTAGAGGAAGAAAGCTTCCTTGAGAAGCTAGAGGGGGGCTACTCACACCCCTGCAATAGCTAAAGCTCACTCCATGTAAAAATACATGAAAATACAATGGGAAGCTTCCTTGAGAAGCAAGGAAGGTAGCTTTATTGGAAAGCAAGGAAGAAAGCTTCCTTGAGAAGCTAGAGGGGGGCTACTCACACCCCTACAATAGCTAAGCTCACCCTCATGCCAAAATACAAAAAAAAAATCCTTACTACAAAGACTACTCAAAATGCCCTAAAATACGAGGCTAAAACCCTATACTACTAGGGTGCCCTTTATTTGTAGGGTAGGGTGCACTTAATTTGTAGGGTACCTTACAAACCTAAAATGGCCAAAATACAAGGCGCAAAAGAAGGACAACCTATTTTGATATTTACAAAGAAAAGTGGGCTCATACTTAGCCCATAGGCCCTAAATCTACCCTAAGGCTCATGAGAACCCTAAGGCCTTCTCCTGCATCTCTATCCAATCTTCTTGGAGTCTTCTATCCAATACCCTTGGGGGGTAGGATTGCATCATTGTGGTCCTCAATCATCCATTTTGGTTATTCAGACTCTCACTACTTTTCTCCCTCCTAGGATGCAAGCAACTACGACTGATGTGGCCCTTACCTCAGCAATTGAAACAAGTCATGTTACTATCTAGGCACTCACGAGAAAAATGACCAATCTTACCACACTTAGCACATTAGGATGGCATAGCAAGTGCAGCAGGAGCACCACTACCACCGCAACTTCTACTAGTAGGCTGAGACACCCTTTTAACTGGCTGGGAACTCCCACTAGCTGAGTGAAGTCCTCCACTGGCGAGTTGGAATCCATTGGTCCTCTGTCCCCCAAAATGGTTGCCATATTGCCCAGGAAGGGTAGAATACGACTTAACATGACTGTGAGTCATAGGCTTCTTCTCTTTCCCATGATTGGCATTGGCATTCCTATAGAATGCGACCTACTCCCGGTGATCCTCGTCAAAGATCTTACACATGTTGGTTAGCTATGCGAAGTTTTGGATGTTGTGACTATCCACCATCATCTTCACTTCTGATCGGAGACCATTTATGAACTTCACACATTTGGACCAGGTTCTCAAACCTTGCTGCATGCTTTTCCACTGTCATGCTCCCCTGTTTCAGCTTGAGGAACTCCATATCCTTCCTGTGATTCACATCTTCTGAAAAATACATCTCTAGAAAAGTCTGTCTGAAAGTCCCCCATGGGACAACAACACCACATGCTCCCTCCAAACGTGGGCGAGTGTTCTCCCCTACCTTATCGTCCATCATGTGAGTATCAAACAACACCTTTTGTTGGTCCTAATACTCTGTTGTTGAATCAAGTGGCCTCAGAATAATTAAGAAGGGGGGGTTGAATTAATTATTAGTGAACCTTTACTAATAAAAAAAAACTTATCCTTCTTAATGTTACTAGATTCAATTAGGCTTTTACTACAAAGTTAAGAAAGTAAAGAACAAAAATAGAAACTTAACCAAAAGTAAAAGCGATAATTAAAGTGCACAACAGAAATTAAAGAGTGTAGGGAAGAAGAAGACAAACACAAAAATTTTATATTGGTTCAACAACAACTCGTGCCTACATCCAGTCCTCAAGTGACCTACGGTCCTTGAGATTTCTTTTCAATCTTGTAAAAGCCTTTACAAGCAAAGATCCACAAGGGATGTACCCTCCCTTGTTCTCTTTGAACAACCAAGTGGATGTACCATCTCTTGTTCTCAGTTACAACAACCCAAGTAGATGTACCCTCTACTTGTACCACAAAGGATGTACCCTCCAATGTGTTAAGACAAAGTTCTCAGGTGGTTAGTCCTTTGAAACTTTGTGAAGGGGAAACAAAAGATATCTCAGGCGATTAGTCCTTTGAAATCTTTTGTTTAAGGGAAAGGGAAGAATCAAAAGAATTCTCAGACTGTGTCGTTTTGAATTCTTTGAAAAGGGAGAAGGGAGACACAAAAGAATTCAGGCGGTTAGTCCTTTGTTCTTTTGGAAAAGGGAGAAGAGAGACACAAAAAGAATTCAGGCGGTTAGTCCTTGTCGAATTCTTTTTGGAAAAGGGAGAAGAGAATGAAAAAGATGAATAGCACACTTTTGTTTTCAAGGTTTGGAAACCAGAAAAATTTAGAAAGATTTTGGCAAAGGAAGAAGAAGAAGAAGAAGAAGTTCAAGAAGATGTTCAAAAAGTTGTGTAAAAAGTTATATCAAGTTCTTAAAATGCAAGTCAAGGTCTTGCTTTTATAGACTCTTCGTGTCTGGTCAAGAAAACCATTGGAAGAGTTATAACCTTGAGAAAATCTTGAGAAAACTATTGGAAGAGTTACATCTCTTGATTTTTATTCAAAACTTGTCACTGGTAATCGATTACCAAAACCATGTAATCGATTACACAAAGCATTTTATGAAAAGATGTGACTCTTCACAATTGAATTTGAATTTCAACGTTCAGATACACTGGTAATCGATTACCAATATATTGTAATCGATTACACCATTTAAAAAACTATTGGAACATTGCAAATTCAGTTAAAAGCTTTTGAAATCAAACTTTGCCACAGGTAATCGATTACAGGAAACTGGTATTCGATTACCAGAGAGTAAAAACTCTGGTAACTTAGAAAATTTTGAGAAAAACTCTGTTGAAAAAGAAAACTGTGCTATGTTTGTTTTTTGAAAAATCTTTTCAATACTTCCCTTGTGAAGTCTTATTGATTTCCTCTCTTGATTCTTGGATCTTCTTGATTTCTTCTCATGAAACTTGAAATTAATCTTGATCTTGAACTTGTTGACTCAATCTTGAAATCATTCTTTGGGCTTTTTGTCATCATCCTTGTCATCATCAAAACTACTTGAATCAACTTGATTCATCATCATGAAGCTTGCTTCTACATCCATCACCTGGAAAATATTCTCAATCTCCTTCAACCAAGCCTCAACACCCTAAGGATCATACCCCCCTTGAAGGTTGGTGGGTCATTCCTCTAAAAGTGGTCCAAACCCTAGTAAGCAATTACTCCTCCACCACCTCCCTAATTGGCCATAACTTGCGCCAAGTTGTTCAGGGCCTCGATAAGAAGTCACTCTCGCTCATTTCTCACAGCCATTACTTCTTATGTCAAGCAAGAAGCAAAAACTTTGAGAAATGTACCAACACAATAGAGTAAACCTTTGAACATAACAAAACAAAGCACAATAATACATCAAAGTAAGGAAACATAGAAATCTCATAACACACATGGTCGAAAGGTCCGACCTGCTCTAATACCACTAAATGTGACACCCTCTACCCCACACATATATGTACTAATAATAAAAGGATTAAGAATGCGAAATTAATTAAAAATTTTAAAACAAATTTAAATAAAAGCATTTCAAATGGGTAAAACATCCACACTTACTTTTCTAACATCATAATAGAACTTGTCCAGTTACATAATAAACCCAAAACAAGGTCGTCCATTCTGAATGAAAATAAGTCAAACTGATAGCGGAAAACATAAAAGAACTATACTGTTCATGGAATTGTAACATATGAAATAAAACCCCATGCCCCGATGTCATAATTATCAAAGCATTTCCCTGGCAAGGACTAAGCCTCTCCATCTCTAACATGGAACTCATCATATGTTGGCTCACCTAAAACAAAATGGCATTCAGCCCAAACACAAACACACACTGGGAATGAGTTATCTTTTTTTCACATTCATATATAATAAAACACTAGAGCATGTGAAACATATAATACTTAGTGTTGAATTTACATAAACAACATCACTTCACAAAATCATACATATTATTCACACTTATTCAAGTTCACATACTCCAAAAAATAACACCAAAACCTCAATCGTTAACTCAATAAAAGTCAAACACAAGCATTATGCAACAGATACACTAGATTCAAGCCTACATGCAATGTGATAGCATTTTCAGTGAGAAACCTCGTCAAGCGCTTAGGAGTACATGACAAGACATGCCTCACAATGGGTAAGTCAGGTAACTCTCACCAAGTGAAATCATAGGGAGACCAGTCAGGGTCACTATATTTTGCAAGAATGCTCCAATCATGTGGGATCATCACAAGATTAAAGGAGCACTCAAACTGAGTGTATTTACCTCCAAGCCTAGACTCTGAGGTGTTTGTCAGGACCTCTCCCTCCTGATTCAGGTCCAACCCAAAAATCATTTTAACACACAACCTCTACCCATGAACTATGCAATACACACAACTGCTTAATTGTTTTCAAAATTTCAATTACTTTCAAAATCATTTTAACTCATCGCACTTCCAGAGAAAAAGGAACATTAATGTTTTGTAAAACTATTTTGGGGCTAAAAGTTGCTTTATATAGTGGGAAATATGATGACCTAATTCTTATTCTTTTATTTATTTATTTATTTAAAAAAAACAAAGGAACAAGTTGTTATATTACCTTCTGGGACATCCTTTCATTATCATCACCGATCATAGAAGCCTGAAAGAACTTATGTCTCAAATCATTTGCGCTCCCAAACAACAAACACACCTTTCCAAGTTATAGGGGTACGATTATTCCATGCAATATCATCCCGACTCCGAAAACTTCGCGGCGGAAGCTTTATTACGCATCTCCCGACTTGAGGGTCAATGTTTTTCTTTACGTTACCTTTTTTTGGACACAATTCGTAAATCCCTTCAAGATAGCACGGAGTTCGGCGAACTTCTCCATAACATTCGTCTTCATCCTAACGCTTACCCAAGCTTTACCATTAACAGAGACCTCATTTTCTTTTTGGGGAAGATTTGGCTGCCATTAGATAATCTTTTAACCACATCTCTATTGGACGAATTCCACACCACTCCTTTGGGTGGACACATGGGTGTCGCGAAAACTCTCCACCGTCGTCAAGAGAATTTTTTTGGAATGGTATGCAAAAGGATGTGTGTCGTTCTCAATTCTCTGTTTGTCAACAGATGAAATATGAGACCAAGAAGCCCATCAGCTTACTTCAACCTCTTCCAACATTGTCAATAGTTTGGGAAGACCTTTCATTAGACTTCATCAATGGCCTTATCCAATCACACAGTTTCACCACCATCTTGGTCGTTGTGGACAGATATTCCAAGGGGGCTCATTTCGGTGCCTGTCGCAGAAGCATATCGATTTCAAAGTTGCCCTATTGTTCTTAGACATGGTTTATAAGCTCCAAGGATTCCCATGCAAAATCGTGTCAAACTGGGATCCTTTATTCATAAGCAAGTTCTGGCAAGAACTTTTTTGCCTGAGTGGAATGAAACTTTGAATGTGTACATCATATCACCCTGAATCTGATGGCTTTCTACATTTTAATTAAGCATTAGAATATTTGGTCTAAGTGTTGTTTCATTTATGCAGGGAGAAGACATTTATGGGGTTCCTGGTTTGGAATTGAGTCACCTAGTTTAACATAAAGAATGGCAATTGCAAAATTTATTTCTGCCAGGTTTTTGTGATGATCTTTCTTAGGCATAAAGCGTGAAACATGTAGATACTGGACAACATTGAAATTTGAAAACCAAATTGTTATTATACTTGAATGTTTGGTTTAGCATATTTTGAAGGAAAAAAAGGCTTGTATTGATCAAATTTATAGGAATTTTAAAAAGGAAGTGATTAATTCGGCTAATAAACTTTATCAAACATGTTACAAGTCTTGCAATCAGTGTTATGAAAATCAACCTGGTCGATTTACTCTTGGTGTAAGTTGATCTCTCCTCATATATATATATATATATATATATACCGAAGTGACTTGTGAACACCAAATAATACAGATTAAAAAGTATACAACAATTCTGTAATGTGATTTTCTTAAGTGGTAAATAATTAGAAACAAATTAGAAACATCAAATAGTAACGTATCTTCTCTCATTTTTCTTTTAGCTGAAATGTTGCCTGCAACCGGAATGGATATAATCCATGACAAAATGAGAGTAAAGACAATTTCTGTAACGCCCTGAAATTTCATTAACTATAAATTGATGTTTAATTGTATTTATCATGTTATTTGATTATATGTTTGACTTGAATGGGTTGAGTATGATGTGAATTAGTCATGTGTGATTTGCTTGATGTGGATGCTAAGTTGTGTGGAGTTTTATTGACCTAAGTTGATATTATGAGATTTCAAATTTTACCTAAACCTATTCCGGTAAAACCACGATCTTCGATTTGTTAACCGTTGGATCATCTTCAAATTTTGACTGTAGGTTTTTAACAAATTTCTGCAAAGTTTGACCGTTGCGATTTACAAAATACAATTTTTTATTTCTCATTTAGCGCGAGAAGCGTGCTAAGCGCAATCCCAACCCAAGGGGGAATTGCGCTGAGTGCGAATTGTCGTGCTTAGTGCAAGAGGAATTGTGCTCAGCGTGAATTTTTTCACTCAGCACAAATCCAAACCCGAGAAGAATTGGGCTAAGTGCGAAAAGTCATGCTTAGCACCAAAAGTGGATTCCCGCTTAGCGAAACGAGCTCGCTAAGCGAAATCTGCAGATTATAAATGTTTTTCAGCATGAAAAATACGATTTCACGCCTCTTTCTCTCTAAAATCTGTCGAAACCACCCTAGAAACTCCTCTTCCACCACACCGAGAGGAATATTTTAATCAGATCGGAATCCTCATAATCCACCTCAAGGATTCAGTGGTGAACAATTCCTCAATCCTTTCTTTCGTAGCTTCTGAGGTAATCTTGACTTCTAAGCCTTTCTCCTAGTTAGTTTGAGTGTCTCTTAGTGTCTCTTGTGTTTTGGGTAGTGTAATAGGATGTTTTCACACTTCCTTTGAAAAACCCTTTAATATGAGATGTTGTAAAAGTTATCTTTTTATAAAATTGATGTTATTTTCATGACCTTCGCTGAACCCCGGTCACATTGGCTTGATCAGAATTTCAAAAGGATGTCTCCTTTTAGTAGAATTTGAAACACCCCTTAACCCTCTATGTTTTGACAGGGGTAATTGACCCCGAATGTTTTTTATTAACATTGTTTTTTAAATCTATACCAAATTTCCTTCAATTTGGTATATAGAACCTTGTGTTTGGACTGAAGAACGTGAACAAGATAGGCCTTTGAGTGACGCAAAGAGGAACTGACAGAGAGCTCATGATATGTGAGGGGAATATATTATAATTTACGACCTTTGATACCATAGTTGGGGTCAGGGAACCTAACTCTGGGGATGTATGTCTATCCCTATTGCATTTTGGTTTTCAAGAAAAACAATGTTTTTGACTAATGGGATGTGATACATCTGTCATTGATAAATGACATTATTGTTTTTATTAGACTTGTGTTGTCTGAAGACCTGGGGAGTGTGAATATCAGGCATGAACTATATATGTATGTATGTGCGGAATGTGATTTACTGATGATATTGTTATTGATGATATTAATTGATATGAGGTGACGTTGACGTTTATGATAATGTTGATAAAGAATGATGTTGTTATTGAAGATGATATTAATAATAATTCATATGAAACGATGATGGTGTTTATGATAATATTGATATGAGATGATGTTGTTATTGATGATTATGTAGATATGAGATGATGTTGTTGTTGTTGTTGTTGTTGATAATGTCATTGAGATGAGATGATGTTGATGTTGAGAATGACATTGAGCTGAGATGTTAATGATGTTGAAAATGTCATTGTGATGATCTATGTTGTGTATGTACATAGGGGTGTGTCATACCCTAATTTCGTCTGGGACTATTGTTTGATGGCATGCAACCTTTAATTGACCGATTCGAGGTACTTGGCACCCTTTGTTGCACAATACGTGAAGTTTTGAGACATGCCGGAAATCAAAAGGGAGCATTGCTACGCAATCCGTGAAATTCCGTAACGTGCCGGAAATCAAAAGGAAGTGTTGTTGCGCAATCCGTGAGTTTCCGTAACATTCCGAAAGCTAAAAAGGGAGTAATTACATGACCCGTAAGGTTCCGTAACCTTGCAGAAAGAAAACAAGTATCGTTACGAAATTCGCAAAGCTTCGTAACGTTACGGAAAAAGAATCACCAAAAAAAGCAAAAGGGGTGTATTTAGTCAAATAGGGGGTGCAAATAGCAACCAGGCCCACTTGGGCCTTCCAGATTCTTCCTCCAGAAGGCGGTTGCTTCTGGAGGAAGCAACCTGGCTCGCCTGGGTGAGCTGGGTGGCAAGCTCCTCCCCTATTTTGCTATAAATAGAGGGAGGAGTGAAGAAGGAAGGGGTTCAGCCTTCTTGGCACTTCGTATTCACTTGAAATTAGTGGGGAAAATTGTTTCCGTGAAGAAAATCCAAGCCGAGGCACTTCCGTAACGTTTCCGTGGGTGATTTCGCGAAGATTTTCAACCGTTCTTCGTCGTTCGTTCTTCGTCTTTCTTCGGTCTTCAACTGGTAAGTTCCCGAAATCAAACTTTTCAATTCATTCTATGTACCCGTGGTGGTCCCCATTTGTTTCGTGTACTTTTATTCTCGTTTCATTTACTTTTCGTACCCCCTTTTGACGTGCTTTAGTCATTTACTTAAGTCGTTTTCTCGCCTAATCAAAAAATAAAATAAATTTCCACCGATCATTTGATTTGTATATCCGTTAATTTCTGTTAAAATGAAATCCGACCGTTCGGTCATGTCGTAACCACGTTGGAAACCAAAAAGAGGTAAAAATAATAATATAATAATCAAAAATATCTTTTAGTAAAATAAAGCAAAAAAAATCAATCGGACGTTTCTCTTTGGGATTTCTCTTTCTTAATTGAATTGACTAATAACTAAAGTGGAACTAAGGCTAAAATCAACTCGCAAAGTCAAGCTCGTCCTAAAAAAAATCACTAAAAAGGATTTTAAGGTTCAATACCTCACTTTTTCTTACCAAGTAAAATGGATCATTTTTAAGGTCCAGCGCCTTAAAATGTCCACCTTCCAAGTAAAGAGAATCGCTTGATTCACCCTTAAAAAGAAAGAACTACGTAGGTCTGATTTCCTCTTCGATGGAGGGTACGTAGGAGCAAGAGCCCCGCTTTTTTCGACCTCAAAAATAAAAAAGAAATAAAAGTTTAGGTACACAATTTCACAGAATTCTAATTTAAGGTTGTTGTCCTTTGGGACAAACGTGAGAGGTGCTAATACCTTCCTCAAATGGAAATACAACTCCCGAATCTGGAATATTCTTCATGACCTTCGGTTTTTCCGACGTTTTCCACAAATAAACGTTGGTGGCAACTCCGCGCATTTTCCTCCTATGGAAGACGCACCCGTGAGCCTCGCCTCGCTCGCCCGCAAAAGGGTAGGTTGCGACAGTTGGCGACTCCACTGGGGACTGTTTTTGTGAGTTAGGCCTACTTTAGGAAAGTGTGGAATTATGAAAGTTTGTGTGTGCATTTTTTCTTGAACTGTGTAAAAATAATAAATGTTTTCTTTTCCACATTTTTACACCGCATTCTAGGCACCCACGGGTTTGAGTAAAAAAGGGGCCCTATACCCGGGTTCATGGAAATCTAAGGAGTGGAGGTGAATCTATGGTCATGCTAGGTCTCCGACTTGCTTGATAATAGTGAAACCTCGTCTAGAGCTTTCTCTCTTTATAATGTGTTGTCGCTGGTATTCCATACCGCCGCAATATTATTATCTTGAGTGATGATACCTCTTGAAAATAGCCACGTGCGATATGGATCGTTGGGAGTAGTTATTAGAGACCCCTAGATATTATCCTATAGGTCCCCAAAAGGGGCACAGAGCAAACACGCTGCGTACCATTTTGAACACTGCCATGCATGTAGTCCTAAATGTCATGTACGCCTTTGCTTGTAATTATTTGTGGATATTGTCGTACTATGTGCATCCCCGTGTTATTCTTTTGCGCGTTTACATCATGTCGTCACGCACGCGTTGTATATTGGTCTCATCTTTTGTCATGGGAAGTTGGAAGATCCATATCGTCTTCTTAATTGCACACATGGGGCACTGCGCCCCCAAATGCGCAAGTAAGGAAAGATGATTTTCCGGGCTCTCGTGTCCGTAAATGCATTCATATCATGCATCGCATGAACATCTCTTCAGCATCATAATGAACATATCATTCCTGCATTTGTCCGTTATCACATTCCAACCTCACATTTTGCATGAGTCATTGCATCATCATGCATATGCGTTCAACATACTTTTTGTTCTACATGTTTGCTCATACATGATCCTTGTGTTTTCCTCTACAAAACAAAAACAAAAAAAAAGGAAGCATGAAAATTCATGATGCATTCTTAGTTGCATGTGTTAGGTACCATGAGCCAACCATGTTGGGATCATAAACCCATTTCTAAAATAAAAAAACACAAACAACAAAACAAAATGATTGAGCATGGTACCTAATGCGTGGTTAACTAAGAAAGGATGTCTCTTCGGGCATCTCAATCTCATAATTACATTTTCCATGCATAGCATGCGTATTCCTGAGTCTTTCATCCCTATGAAATGTTGTTAAAGTATTGGCGATCAACATTGCCATTCCCTGGGTTATGGGGTTGAACCAAGCTCGTGCTTTTACGAAAATGTTCATCGACTCAAGTTGAAGTATGGAAGTAACCATCTTGCAAAATTTGGGGCAAAAGATGGATCGTGTTACATCATTGCTTCGTCTACTGCCAAACACGTTTAGGATTGTTGATATCCTTGTTACTTCCAGCTTCACCTTGACAAAGATGTCATGGACCATGTTGAAAATCTGAATTGATTCGACCCCATGTCCTGCGTAAAAATTCGCAATACTTCAACTATGCATCATTCGCATACATCCATGCTTTCATTGGTTGCATTGCTCATTACATTCTTTCCTTAAAAAATAAAATGAACTTAATCATTGTTATAAAAAAAACATGCTTTACGATGCCCTCACCGAACCTGTGCTAGAGCTAGAGTAATGGGTGAAGTAGAGAAGGTACAAGAGAAGATGAAGGCCAACATGGAGGCTGTGAAAGAGCAAATGGCCACGATGATGGAGGCCATGATGATCATGAAGAAGATAATGGAAGCCAATGCGATTGCAGTTGCCGCTACCAGCACTGTTGCTAAGGTGAACCCGATGCCCCCATCTGGCCTCAACCAAATGAATCATCCAACCTCAGCTATGGTAGTCAAAGATTTGGGAAGTACGGGCGGCCCCCATGACGTGCAAATTCAAAACGAGCACGCCTTCCCGCCATATGGCTTGCCTCTCAACTATACGCCACCCAATGTGGCGTACACTCCCAATAAGAATGTCAATAACTCCACTCCTATACCCATTGAGAGCCAACAACCCCAAACTGATCATGCACATGTCTCTTAAACCGCGGGGGAGACACATGAAATTCCCCACCACAATCTAGCCGACTTCGAGCCTTGCCTCGGATATGCCACTGAAGGGCAAGCAGTTGGTGGTATACCCCTACAAAACCCTTTGGAGGGCCCTCAGTATCACCCCCAGCTACACCTCTTGCATTCTACAACAAGTCTTCCAAGAAAGTCTTACTGGGGTAGCTGTTACCTGGTACACTAACTTGGAACCTTCCCGAGTCCATTCTTGGAAGGACCTAGTGGTTGCCTTTGTTAGGCAGTGTCAGTATAATGTCTTCGGGTAGGATGTAACTACAGAACATGTGCAAAAAGGGGGCACGGATCTTTCAAAAGAATACGCCCAAAGGTGGAGAGACCTGGTAGCTCAAGTGGCACCTCAATGACGGAGAAAAAATGATGACAATGATAGTAGACACATTACCAGTATTCTACTATGAAAAGATGGGGGGCTACACACCTTCAAGCTTTGATGATATGGTCTTCACCGACGAAAGGATCAAAGTGGGTCTAAAAAGAGGCAAATCTGATCATCATGCTTTGATAAATGCCAAAAAAAATAAGGGCAAATGAAGAGGGTGAGAATGAGGGAGAAGCCCATGCTGTGACTGCCATTCCTATACAGCCAAGTTTCCCACCAACCCAACAATGTCATTACTCAGCCAATAACAAACCTTCTCCTTACCCGCCGCCCAGTTATCCACAAAGGCCATCCCTAAATCAACCACAAAGTCTGTCTACCGCACTTCCAATGACGAACACCACCTTTAGCACAAACCAAAAACACCAACCAAGAAATGAATTTTGCAGCGAGAAAGCCTGTAGAATTCACCCCAATTCCAGTGTCCTATGCTAACTTGCTCCCATATCTACTTGATAATTCAATGGTAGCCATAACCCCAGCCAAGGTTCATCAACCTCCATTTCTCCGAGAATACGACTCGAACGCAACGCGTGCTTGTCATGGAGAAGCCCCGGGGCGTTCCATTGAGCATTGTAGGGCCCTGAAGCATAAGGTGCAAGGTCTAATTGATGCGGGCAGGCTGAAATTTGAGGAGAATCACATGTAAATCCTGACATTGACAAGAGATGCCACACATGGGGCAATTTTGAAAGCTGTTGTTAGATGTCTCTAATGACTCATCAAGATTTTCAAGTTTGTACCATTATTGTAAACCAAAGTTACAATGTTAAATGAAATAGATAAAGTTGATATCTTTGTCCCTCATCCTCTCACAAACGTATCTTTGCTTATTCAACTTTTACCGGAATGTGGGTGCAAGCCATTGGTCTGTTTGCTCAAGCGACCTGTGCTCCTGAGTTTGGACTTCCAAGACCATTCAATTAGAGATTACTCGTCTTGCACGTTGGTGGGGGTGCCGTAAAACAACGAGTAAAGTTCAAAACAAATATGTTTCAAAATAAAAATAAAAAAAAGAGTTCAAAAAGAAAAAAAGCATTTGATTGACTTTGTTTTCAACACGTTCATGTGACCTCATTTTATCATTCTGGAAAGTTTGTCTTTTTAGAGAGAAGTGAGTTATCAAGAATAGGATGTTGGACAAATGGCCTCAGTTACCTTAAGAAAAGGGGGGTTGAATTAAGATACAAAGACTATTCCCCAATTAAACTTTCACTCTCTCTTTTCGGATTAACAATGCACCCTTAACATGAATTACTCAAAAGACAATTCAAAATAAACTTCTTTAAAGCAAAAGATAAATAGCAATAAATAAAACAAGTTTAAGGGAAGAGAGGAATGTAAACTTGATTTATACTAGTTCGGCCACTTCTTGTGCCTGCTTCCAGTCCTCAAGCAACCCACTTGAGATTTTCCACTCTCTTTGTAAAACTCCTTTTACAAAGTCTGAACCACACAGGGACAACCCTTCCTTTGTGTTCAGGAATCCTCTACAACAAGAGACCCATGGCCTCTTAATCCCTTTTCAGAAATAAGAAGAATAGAAGAAGAAATCTCTCTTAAAAGAGATAGATTGTACAATGAAGATCAATCAAAATTCCTTATTGAATATGCAAGTGGTTGACCAAGGAATCTTTTTGAGAGGATAAGACATTTCAGTTCAGAAAAACTCTTAATCTTTTGAGAGGATAAAACTTTTTGGGCAATGAAAACTCACTTTAAATTCGTGTTTCCAAGTCACCTTTGATGGCCATTCATAAAACATTTGAATAGATGTGGCTCTTGGAAATTATTTTCTGAAAATCCCCTCTGGTAATCGATTACAAGACTTGTGTAATCGATCACAGGCTTTAAAATTTGAATTAAAACATTCAATAAACTGCTAGTAATCAATTACCATCCATGCGTAATCAATTACACACTATAAATTTTGAATTCAAATTTCTAGTGACTGTGATAAACATTTTCAGGTGCTGGTAATCGATTACCAGAGAGTGAATCTCAATTTAAAATGATTTAGATAGAATTCTTTGGCCAAACCTTTTGCTTTGGAAACTTCTTTCTAAGATTCTAGAGATCAACTTGATCATATATCTTGATTTTCTTGGATTCTTGGATTCTTGTCTTAGAAGCACTTGATCCTTTAGCATCATCAAAACATCTTGCTTCTACATAGGAGTCATTTGACTTAATCCATCAACTGAAAAAAATCCTTCAACTATTTCTCGTTCTTGGAAAATTCTTTTTGCAAGAATCAACTACTTCTTTCGTTCTTCCCCACTACGAGGTTGTGAAAACAAGACAATGATGGTTACCTCAAAGCCTTACACTGGGGAAATGAAGGGCACCGTGCATGAACCTCAAGCAAACCTAGAGGCAGATTAAAAGTTCTCACCCAATAGGTTCCCTGCTACAAGGTCATGACGAAAGGCAACGATTGGTACCTCAAAGCCCTACACTGGGGCAATGAGGGGCATCGTGCATGAGCCTCAAGTGAACATAGGGGCAGATCAAAAGTTCTCACCCGTCGATGTTTTTTTTAAACAAAAAAAGGGGGGGACAAACCCTGGAATTTCAATGGATTGATTAAATGTCAAATGGCTCCATTGCCGTCACTCCAAAATGGTCAAGTGACTAAATCAAACAAAACAAACACTCTAAGGGAGTTCCCGGAGAGATTTGCAAAGATAGGATAAGGTTGCATGAATTATCGCCTCTTTCAAAAGGACAATCAATCTGTGTTTTCCAAAAAAAAAAAACCAAAATCAAATTCACAAAATAGGGAAAGAATGTCATGTACATTGTACAACTTTCCATTACATTGCATTGTTTCATATAAAGTCCACATTTAACAAATTTCACGACAAAGGTTGCATGCATCTGCATCCCTAAAATTCATGTTAACTGCATAGATTTCCTACATCTAATGTCCAATCTTTTGAATTTGGAATGACCGGCCCTCTCAATGAGTCAATCTCTTGCTTTCTCATAAGGGCGGACCCTTGGGTACTAGTACCCTCACCTTCAGAGGACTGCACATCCTCACTTTCAGAGGACTATGCGTCCTCGCCTTTAGAGGACCACACGTCCTCCCTTTCAGAGGGCTACACGCCCTCGCCTTCAAAGGGCTGCACGCCCTCGCCTTGAGAGGGCTATGCATCCTCATTTTCAGTGTGTTCCATATCCACACCTTAAGAGAATTTAGGGTCCTTTGCCCTTAGATGCTTAACCGAGACTTGCGCTCCCGGTTAAGGGGCCAGTAGTTTCCTTTTATTAGTTCCTGAGCCACCCCCTGATATTGGAGGGCGACCAACTGTGCGAGCACAACCAGAGAGGAAGGCTATCACGCAGCTACTATACATACTGGGGCAAGATTTCACCCGTGCTGCTGCAAAGAGACGAGTGTGGATCATGCGTGCCAACATGACCACTCTTACACAAGATATAGATGACGTTGCTACTTAGCAACATTCTGCCCAACGACCGCAATGTTGATCTCCCCCTGTGGAAGTATCAGTTGGTCTGTGTCGTTCCGACATAGGTAAGTATGCATGCGGCTAAACTAATTTCTAATGTCATCTATTGTTTGCAGGGATCGCGCCTGCAAGACACCCAGTGTACCCGAAGAAGTCCAACAGGGCCCTGGGGTTTCCAGCTCTGGTTACGGGCCTCTTTCAGTCCTACAGGGTGCCTGTCCCCCCCAGCAAGTTCATGCCATCGTGACATAGGTAAGTAGGCACATCTCTCAACTGATTTCTGATGTCATCTATTGTTTGTAGGGATCACGCCCGCAAGACACCCTGTGGACCCGGAGAAGTCCAACAGGGTCTTGGAGTTGCCAGCTCTGATTACGGGCCTCTGTCGATTCTACGGGGTGCCTGTTGCCCCCAGCAAGGTCATCAGGCCCCCTACTAATCGAGCTTTCATCAAGAAGTACAGCACCCCCAGGCAAGTGCAGGGCGAAACACCCCAGTAGCCTGGGGATGGCCTACAACGGGCAACAGACGCACCACCACGACCTCTAGAGTTCACCTCAGCTCATCCACAAAAAGGTTAGAGCATTGCCTACGTCACATGGCCGACCAATAGGCGATGTAGAAGCAAAGCTTCATGGTGAATGTGATTCAAAGGTGTTTTGATGATAACAATGATGACAATAAAAGATGATGACAAAGGTGATGAACAAAAATCTCAAAGATCAAAGAACAACGCAAGTGAATCAAGAACAAGTCAAAAGTTCAAGAATCATGAAGAATTCAAGACTCAAGAAGAAAGCCTAGAATCAAGACTCAAGAAGAAAGCCTAGAATCAAGAATCAAGATTCAAGATTCAAGATCTCAAGAATCAAGATCAAGATTCAAGACTCAAGATTCAAGAATGAAGAAAAGACTCAATCAAGATAAGTATTAAAAAGTTTTTTCAAAACTTTGAATAGCACATGAGTTTTTGACAAAACCTTTACCTAAGAGTTTTTACTCTCTGGTAATCGATTACCATATTGGTGTAATCGATTACCAGTAGCAAAATGAGTTTGAAAAAGTTTTCAAAACTGAATTTACAACGTTCAAATTATTTTCAAAAGGCTGTAATCGATTACAATGTTTTGGTAATCGATTACCAGTGCCGTTGAACGTTGAAATTCAAATTCAAAGGTGAAGAGTCACATCCTTTCACTTAAAAGCTTTGTGTAATCGATTACACTAATTTGGTAATCGATTACCAGTGACTATTTCTGAAAAAATCAAAAGGTGTAACTCTTCAAAAAGGTTTTGACTTTTTCAAATGGGTTTTAAGTTTTTCTAAAAGTTATAACTCTTCTGAATGGTCTTCTTGACCAGACATGGAGAGTCTATAAAAGCAAGGCTTTGTTTTGAATTTCAACAATCTTGAATACTTTACTTTTCCAATCAATCCTTTACAAGCCTTGACTCTTTGAACTTCTTCTTCTTCTTTGTACCAAAAGCTTTCTGAAGTTTTCTGGTTTTTCTAAACCTTGAAAACTTGTGCTATTCATCCTTTTCATTCTCTTCTCCCTTTGCCAAAAAGAATTCGCCAAGGACTAATCGCCTGAATTCTTTTTGTGTCTCTCTTCTCCCTTTTCCAAAAGAACGAAGGACTAACCGCCTGAATTCTTTTGTGTCTCACTTCTCCCTTGTCAAAGAATTCAAAATGACACAGTCTGAGAATTCTTTTGATTCTTCCCTTTCCCTAATACAAAAGTGTTCAAAGGACTAACCGCCTGAGAATTCTTTTGTATCCCCATTCACAAAGTATCAAAGGTTTAACAGCCTAAGATCTTTGTCTCAACACATTGGCATCCTTTGTGGCACAAGTAGAGGGTACATCTACTTGGGTTTGACTGAGAACAAGAGAGGGTACATCTCTTGTGGATCAGTTCTAGTGGAGGGTACATCCCTTGTGGATCTTTGCTTGTAAAAGGATTTTTACAAGGTTGAAAGAAATCTCAAGGACCTCAGGTCGCTTGGGGACTGGATGTAGGCACGGGTTGTTGCTGAACCAGTATAAAAACTCTTGTGTGTTTGTTTCCTTCTTCCCTACTCTTTTACTTTCCGCTGTGCATTTAATTTTCGCTTTTACTTTCTGTTAAGTTTCTCTTCTACTCCTCATTCTCTTAACAAATTAGTAAAAGCCTTAAAAGAATAATTTTTTAATTAGTAAAGGTTTAGGAATAATTAAGTCAACCCCCCCCCCCCCCTTCTTAATTATTCTGAGGCCACTCGATCCAACAGGCGACCAAGTCCAAAGCCAAAGGTAAGCAAAGTACTAGGTCTGTGACCGACAAGTAATAAGGCGTCCAGCTCAAGACGTTAAAGAAGCGCTACTAGGAGGTAACCTAGTACCTTTTAAATCTCCACTTGTTATTTGATCACTTTTGTTTCTCAAGTCATAGCTGGACACACCTAGTTGCTCATGATCCTAGGAATTTAAATAAAACAAGCACAAGCTCGGAAGGTAGTCATACCTCACAATATATATATATATATATATATATATATATATATATATATATATATATATATATATATATATATATATATATATATATGTATGTATGTTTAGGTAGTGAAAATACCTTAGATATGCATGTATGTAAATATATATATATATATATATATATATATATATATATATATATATATATATATATATATAATGTATGTTTAGGTAGCAAGATACCTTGGATATGCATGTATATAGCAAAAATATCTCACAAAACATATATATGTATGTTTAGGTAGCAAGATACCTTGGACACGCATGTATATAGCAAAATACCTCACAAAAATATACGTATGTTTAGGTAGCAAAATACCTCATGGAAAAAAAAGAGAGCAAAAAGAGCGAGCAAGAAAAGAAAAAGAAGGAAGGAAAAAAGAAAATAAAAAAATAAAAATAAAAAGTTGTCTAGCTAAAAAACAACATGCTTGTGAAAAGAGATAATTTCCAACTTTTCTTTGAAAGATTTTACTGATCTTAACCAATTTTTGAAAAAATGTGTATACACCTGAAGGGTGAATGCTGTGAAAATTTTCCCGAACGCCCAAAGTGGACTCGAATGAATGAATGATTTGATAAAAGAACATATTTTGGAAACACTGGGTTGACTTAAAATAGGGAAAATGAATCCTGAGCCCTAGTGTCACATGACCATAAAAACTTGATGCTTGAGTGTCCACATGGGTGCATGCATGACCAGTTTTGCATAAAATTTCCTAATCATCATTGTTGCATGTGTATCATGGAAATAATGTAGGACATCCCCTTTATCCCCGAACCACTGGCCAAACCCTGACATATATCATGACTAGCCGTTCTACAAGCCTTGAGCCAAAATCCTAACTTATCATAAACCTTGACCCAGGGTGAGAATGTCAATCCTTGCCCTCGGAAAACAACAAAAAAAAAAGAAAAGGAAAATTCCCAATCAAAAGAGTGGGAGAAAGCAAAAAAGGAAAGAAAATTCCCGATCAAGGATCGGAAGAAAATAGAAGAAACATCCAGAGAGGTCTTTGGACCAGACAATATCTGAACAATACAGAATTGTCACCAAGTAAACAAGAAAAAGGAAACCACGACCTAAAGTGGTCCTCTCCCTTTGATTGCCAACAAAATCTTGTGCGCTAGTGACTTTCTCGCCACGCACTAAACAAAACAGAAGAGGAAAAGGCAAAAACACTCAAAGCCAAATTCCCCACCTACAAACTATTCCCAAGAAAAAGTCCTATTGATCCATGATCACGCATGTAATCTTTGATTTGATAGGAAATGATTTCCAAAATCAAGTCATGACATATCTATGGTTCAGAATTAGGATAAAACACTTATCTGTGTGAGGTTGATACACTTTGAGTGATTTTTCTTCTATTTTTGTTGAACCCAGTGCTTCCTCTAAATGGTCATTTAGAAACAAAATGCTAACATCCAAAATCTCATTTACGGTTATGAGAAAATTTCATCAGCATACTCTCCTTCCCCGATAGACACATTGTTTTTCATCCAAAAAGCATATGTTGCTCTGATCAGTTGGAAGTTTTTTGTCTCTTTACTAAAGCATGTTCGCATTTTAGTGAAGAAAACACTGAGACTATTTTTAGTCTCACAGTTATCAAGAACTACGTAGGTCTGAGTTCCTCATCACAAATTGAGGATACGTTGGAGCAAAAGCCCTGCTTTTGTCAACCACCCCACCTTTTGTTACCGTGACCCAATAGTCCGGTGGCATGCGGAGCCACATGACCGTGGGATCCCCAAATCCGCATGTTCCATCATTTATCATTTGTATGTTATCTTGTTTCTATGACTTGGGGGACTAACGTTTGTTTTGTTTTTTCGATTGTCTCTTGTTTTGTGCATACATGTTGTTTGGACTGTTGCGTTAGTGCTTACTTCGTTATTGTCGATAGTGTTTTTTGAAATTCCGGAACCGTGTAGAGTTTTCATTTAGGAACGTCGTCCCAAAAATAAAATGAACAAAAATCATGATAATGCCAAAAAAAAAAGATAAAAAGAAAGGAGCGTTGTGAACAAATGTTGTGTTTATATATATAAAGAAAAGAAAAGAGTTTTTTATATGTAAAAGAAAAAAATGTATAGAAGGATTTTTTTTTGTGTAAATAATGTGTGAAAAGGAATTCTTGTGTGTGAGCAACGAGTGTATATAAAGAAATTTTTTGTATAAACTACGAGTGTGTGTTGGAAAAAATGAAAAAGACATCTTTGAACAGGAATATAGTTTGTATATAGACCGTGTTGATGTAAAGAGAAAGAGTTTTAATGCGTGTGTATACAGAAAAAAGTTCATCATGTATAGGAATGTAGGTGTACAAAGAAAAGCTTTTCTCATAGATGGCAATGGATGTATAGTTTTTTGTAAACATAAAAAAATGAAACAAAAAGAAAAAGAAAGAAAGACCTCGAGGGTCGGCATGTTATGGTCATAGGAAGCATAAATCATTTGTAGAGAGCAAACATATCTTTTGGAAACAAGAGACTGACGCTAAGAGTTCATTTTCCAGAATAACCGAGATAAGAGTGAATGGATTCATTGAACCGATGAAAGAACATAATTTGGAAATATTGGGTCTACTTGTGTAAATCCCAAGCCTTAGTATCACAATGCCATAAACTGGATGCTTGGGTATCCACCTAGCTGTAGCCATGACTAATTTTGCACGTTGTTCCCAAATCATCATTGTTACGCGTACCTCGTGGAAATGATATGGAAATTCAACCCGGGACCGACACCTTGACACACGAATTTGTTTTGCCCCAGATATCAAGATCGGGCTCGCATGATGAAAAGACCATGTTGAGACACAACCTTAGGCTACTTTGAACCTTGGCCTATGAAAAGAATCCTCATCCTTTCCCCCGAAGAAAAGGACAGTATAATCTCCTCAAGGGAGAGCAAATAACGGATGCTAAAACCCGAATTCCCAAAGGAAGAAATGAAAAGAAAGAAAAGGAAGAAATGAGAAGAAAGGAAAAGAAGGATTCCCGATCAAAGATCGGAAGAAAGTAAAGAGGAAAAGATCGGAGGAAAAACAGAATAACTCCCGGTCAATAAAAGAAAGAGAACAGAGGATCTTCAGACCAGATAAATTTTCGGCGAGGTAAAAGACCGCCGACAAAAGGAAAACCCATTTTTTTAGTGGTTCTTCCTTTGGGATTGCCATTCGAGATCGTTCCCGACTGGCGGTATCCCGCCCCACATAAACAAAGAGGGAAAGACCGAAACACCCAGCTTCCTCTCCAAAAACACTACCCTCGAGAAAATCCTATCGATCCGTGATCGTGCGTGTGATCTTTTGGTTCGATAGGAAATCGTGTGCAAAATAAAGTCATGGTGCAGTTATGGTTTGGGATTAGGGTAAAACACTTGCCTGTGTGAGTTTTTATACACTATGGGTGATTTATTCCCAGTTTTAGTTTGACCCGACGTTTCCCCTGAATGTTCATTTAAAAGCTAAATGCTGACATCCTGCCTTTCATTTTCGGTTACGTGGAAAATTACCTTTGGCATGGGTATATTGTTTCTCTAAGATATGGTGCTCTCGTGAATGATTTATTTTTCTTTGCTAAAAGCATGTTTGCCTTTTTAGGTGGAAAAAACCCGGTGGACAATTCGGTCCTGCCAACAAATCTTATTCGGAGACCCATGAATTGATTGCCTAGCGTTGTTCATGTGTCCTCCACCATCGAGTCTGGAGCCCCGCGAATTGATTGCCTAGCGCTGTTCGCCTATCCTCCACCCTCAAATCTTATTCGGAGACCCATGAATTGATTTCCCAGCGCTGCTCATGTGTCTTCCACCATCGAGTCTGGAGCCCTACGAATTGATTACCTACCGCTGTTCGCCTATCCTCCACCCTCAAATCTTATTCGGAGACCCATGAATTGATTGCCTAGCGCTGTTCATGTGTCCTCCACCATCAAGTCAGGAGTCCCGCGAATTGATTACCAAGCACTATTCACCTATCCTCCACCCTCAAATCTTGTTCGGAGACCCATGAATTGATTGCCTAGCGCTGTTCATGTGTCCTCCACCATCGAGTCTGGAGCCCCGCGAATTGATTGCCTAGCACTATTCGCCTATCCTCCACCCTCAAATCTTGTTTGGAGACCCATGAATTGATTGCCTAGCGCTGTTCATGTGTCCTCCGTTATCAAGCGCGGAGCCTCCGGTGACCGGGAAATATGGGGCAACTGTCAAACCCTAATTTCGTTCGGGGACTATTGTTTGATGGCATGCAACCTTTAATTGACCGCTTTGAGGTACTTGGCACCCTTTGTTGCACATTACGTGAAGTTCCGAGACATGCCGGAAATCAAAAGGGAGCATTGTTACGCAATCTGTGAAATTCCATAACGTGTCGGAAATCAAAAGGAAGTGTTGTTGCGCAATCCGTGAGTTTCCGTAACATTCTGAAAGCTAAAAAAGGAGTAATTACATGACCCATAAGGTTCCATAACCTTGCGGAAAGAAAACAAGTATCATTACGAAATTTGCAAAGTTTCGTAACGTTACGGAAAAAGAATCACCAAAAAAGCAAAGGGGGTGTATTTTGTAAAATAGGGGGTGCAAATAGCAACCAAGCCCACTTGGGCCTTCCAGATTCTTCCTCCAGAAGGCGGTTGCTTCTGGAGGAAGCAACCTGGCTCGCCTGGGCGAGCTGGGTGGCAAGCTCCTCCCATATTTTGCTATAAATAGAGGGAGGAGTGAAGAAGGAAGGGGTTCAGCCTTCTTGGCACTTCGTATTCACTTGAAATTAGTGGGGAAAATTGTTTCCGTGAAGAAAATCCAAGCCGAGGCGCTTCCGTAACGTTTCCGTGGGTGATTTCGCGAAGATTTTCAACCGTTCTTCGTCGTTCGACGTTCGTTCTTTGTCGTTCTTTGGTCTTCAACCGGTAAGTTCCCGAAATCGAACTTTTCAATTCATTCTATGTACCTGTGGTGGTCCCCATTTGTTTCGTGTACTTTTATTCTCGTTTCATTTACTTTTCATACCCCCTTTTGGCGTGCTTTAGTCATTTACTTAAGTCGTTTTCTCGCCTAATCAAAAAATAAAATAAATTTCCACCGATCATTTGATTTGTATATCCATTAATTTCTGTTAAAATGGAATCCGACCGTTCGGTCATGCCGTAACCACGTTGGAAACCAAAAAGAGGTAAAAATAATATTATAATAATCAAAAAATATATTTTAGTAAAATAAAGCAAAAAAAATCAATCGGACGTTTCTCTTTGGGATTTCTCTTTCTTAATTGAATTGACTAATAACTAAAGTGGAACTAAGGCTAAAATCAACTCGCAAAGTCAAGCTCGTCCGCAAAAAAAAAATCACTAAAAAGGATTTTAAGGTTCAATACCTCACTTTTTCTTACCAAGTAAAATGGATCATTTTTAAGGTCCAACGCCTTAAAATGTCCACCTTCCAAGTAAAGAGAATCGCTTGATTCACCCTTAAAAAGAAACAACTACATAGGTCTGATTTCCTCTTCGATGGAGGGTACGTAGGAGCAAGAGCCCCACTTTTGTCGACCTCAAAAATAAAAAAGAAATAAAAGTTTAGGTACACAATTTCACAGAATTCTAATTTAAGGTTGTTGTCCTTTGGGACAAACGTGAGAGGTGCTAATACCTTCCTCAAACGTAAATACAACTCCCGAATCTGGAATATTCTTCATGACTGGTTTCCTTCGGTTTTTCCGATGTTTTCCACAAATAAACGTTGGTGGCGACTCCACGCATTTTCCTCCTTTGGAAGACGCACCCGTGAGCCTCGCCTCGCTCACCCGCAAAAGGGTAGGTTGCGACAGGGTGCAATGACCATGATGTATATCCTTGGTGGAGGAAATAGAGTGATTAAAGTGTTTTAATCATCTCTAGAGGGGAATGGTTTAAAATCTTAAATTATTCACGATCAATGCATTAATGGTTTCATACTTCATATTGCATATAAACTTTGTCGGTAAGTACTTGTAGTTTCTGATGAAAGGGAGTACTTGTTCTTTGGGGCATGTCACTTGGTTTGGAACTCCCTTGAGACACAAGTTGATCACCAATTGGGAGGGAGTTGCTTGTGCATGACAGGGTGACCTCGACATTTACTACCTAGTTTTCATAAGAGAGAGTGTTGTGTGGACACACTTAGGCTATTTCCTAACAAAAGGTACCACATTGCATTTGAGAGTTGAGGTCAGGTGCATATATCATATTGAGCATGATTGATTGAAATTATGGACGGATGATGAGTACTTGTTGAGTGTATGTTGGACTAATGGATGTTTGTGTATGATTGTGATATTTGTTAATTTTTTCTTACTAATCATGGTCATTTGATTTTTGTGTTGTCGCAACCTACCCTTCGGCGGGAGGGCGAGGCGAGATTCAAGGGTGCATCTTCCAAAAAATAAAAACACGTGGGAGTCGCCACCAACGTTTATTCGAGGAAAACGTTAGAAAAACCAAAAAGGGGTCTGCAAATTTTAAAAATAAGAGTTTGGGAGTTGTTTACGTGCGAGGAAGGTATTAGCACCCCACACGCGTCCGTCACGAGGGACGACAACTTTTAATTGAATGTGAAAAATCATGACTTCAATATTTATTTATTTTCCCTTTTTTATGTTTTTACCTTTTTTGGGGTCGACAAGAGCGTTGCCCTTGCTCCTACGTATCCTCAAGTGCGATGAGGAACTCAGACCTACGTAGTTCTTTACAAGAAAAAAAAAAGTCATGTGTTGAGTTGATTTTAAACTTTTGAAAGGTTCATTTTAACCAACAAAAATAAAAGAGACCGTTAAGGCATTGGACCTTGAACGGATTCAAGCGACTTTTATGGATAAAAACTCAATTCATGTGTATTCATCTTGGTCTCACTTATTTACTTTCAATCTCATTAAAAGACGATTTGTGATGTAAATGATCGGTCAAAACTCACTTTACAAGAAGAAAAGAGATTACTGATGGTAGAAGAATGAGATGACGATGTGCAAAGCAACAAAGAGGACCCCTTAGGGTGCATAGATTGTATCCAAATCCTTAAAATAAATACTAATTGAATGACGAACGAATAACACCGAACGATGTAGAAGTCGATTATGATCGCAATTCAGTAGCACCTCAGCCTCATTTTTCTCTTCTTTCTTCTTCATCTCTTTAAATTTCACTGAAACCTTTCAATGTTTGAAAGTTGAACCCCTTTTTCAGCCCCCCTCACTTATTTATAGGAAATAAGGGTGTTTGGTGGATCTGCAACTCGCTCAGGCGAGCTGTTGCTTCAATCTGAAGTAACCTTGCTCACCCAGGCGAGCTGGTTACTTCAACCCTAAGCTATTTGGGGGCCTAGGCAAGCCAGGGGTTAGAAAAAGCTTAAAATGACCCTTTTGCCCTCCCTTTTGGGTATTTTCCACATTCTTTACCGAAACGTCGAATAATATTTTGTCTTGTGTGGCAACTGGTGTCGAACAGCTCAATTCAGCTAGCGAGAATTAAAACTTTAGCAAATGATAGTGCCCAGACGAAATTAGGGTCTGACAATTGCCCCTCTTTACTTATCTGTTATTGAAAATGAAAAGGTAAGTAAAGATAAGGACGCTAATTTCATCCCAACGATCTTGCTATCCAACCGGCAACTGGCGAAAACCAAAGCAGTGAAACTTGTCAAAAGAATAAATGTATGAAGTATCAAGAGCACCAAACAAAAGACTTTGAAGTCTTGAAATGTAAAGAAGACGTTGAAGTCTTAACAAAAGACATTGAAGTCTTTGAAATGTAAAGAAGACATTGAAATCTTGACAAAAGACATTGAAGTCTTTGAAATGTAAAGAAGATGTTAAAGTCTTGACAAAAGACATTCGAGTCTTTGAGATGTAAAGAAGACGTTGAAGTCTTGACAAAAGACATTAAAGTCTTTAAAATGTAAAGAAAATGTTGAAGTCTTGACCAAAGACATTGATAGTTTTTGAAATGTAAAGGGCAGAAAATATTGAAGTCTCTGCAAGACAAAAGACTTTGATAGTCTTTGAAATGTAAAGGCAGAAGACATTGAAGCCTCTGCAAGATAAAAGACTTTGATAGTCTTTGAAATGTAAAGGGCAGAAGACATTGAAGTCTTTGTAAGACAAAAGACTTTGATAGTCTTTGAAATGTAAAGGCAAAAGACATTGAAGTTTCTGCAAAACAAAAGGCTTTGATAGTCTTTGAAATCTTTCACTAAAACGTGAACACGCTTAGCAAAGAAACAAATCCCTAAACCAATTAGAACAACATACATTTTTTTCTGAAGAAAAACAATGTGACTAATGGGAAATGGAAGCATGCAGATAGAATTTCTCATAACCAAAAATGAGATTTAAGACATTAGCATTTTTTTTCCTAAATAAACATTAGAAGAAACATTGGGTCCAACCGAATAGAGGAAAACCACTCAAGGTGTATAAAGTCTCACACAAGCAAGTGTTTCATCTTAATTCCAAACCACAGATATGTCATAAATTGACTTTGCAAGTCATTTCCCATCAAATCATAGATAATATGCATAATCATCATGGATCAATAGGTCTTTATAAGGTTGGACTTTGGTAGGAAATTTGGCTTTGGTTGTTTCGGCCTTTTCTCTTTCTGTTTCCCTTTCTCTTTTGTTTGGTGTGGAACAGGAGGGCAGACACAAAGATTTGGTTTGTAACTAAAGCATGTGATAACTATTGCTCTTCTCTTTTATTTTTTTCTTTCCGACAATTCTGCACATTTTTTAGACATTGTCTGGTCCAAAGAACTTGTTTTTCTTTTCTATTTTCCTTCTCTCTTCTTCCATCTTTGATTGATTGATTCTTTCTCTCTCTCTCTCTCTCTCTCTCTCTCTTTCTTGTTTTTTTTCTTTTGCTTTCTTTCCATGTTGTTTTTGTTCTTTGTTTTTTTCTTTTGCTTTTCTTTTTTCATTTTGACGAACACCTCTAACCTAAGATAATAGAAGCTTCACTTGGAAGTAGCTCCTGCTCTCTCATCCTAGGGTAAGGTTGGAAATTTCCATCCTAAGTCAAGGTTATGGCAAAAAGTCGATGTTTGGCTCAAAAGGCTTGCAAATGGCAGGACATAATGTATGTCGGGATATCTGTTTGGCCAATGGCTCAGAAAGAAAGGAATGCCCAAATCATTTCCAGGAAACACTTATTATGATAATTAGAAATTCAAGCAAAATTAACCATAGCACACATCCATGCGGGCACTCAAATATAAGGCTTTGTGGCCACACAAACACTAAGGTTTAGGGTTCGTTTCCACATCCAGGCCAAACCAGTGTTTCAACGATTGCTCCTTTTATCAAGTCATACAAACATCCGAGTCCATTTTGGCATTCAGGAAAGTCTTTCGTTGTTTTCACCCTCTAGGTGCACATTTGCTTTTTTTCAAAAAAAAACCTTTCGTGTTTTGATCTATGAACTTTCCGAAGAAAAATGGCGATCACTTCTTTTTTAAAAAGCATGCTAGTTTTTGTTTGTTTTTTTTTTTTTAGAAAAACGTTTGCAACCTAGGCAAAGTTATCACCCAAGATTACACCTATCAAAGGGACAAAGGGCGCGTGAAAGAAAAGAAACCATACACAAATTCCTTTTTTTGTTTAGTTTTTTCTTATTTCAAACAAACCATCACAATGAAATAACACGACAACATACTGGAAGCGATAAAATAAAGATGAGTTCCATCACAATGAAATAACATGTCAACATACTGGAAGCGATAAAATAAAAACAAGTTCCATCACAATGAAATAACAAACAAACTACTGAAAATGAAAGAAAATAAAATAAAGACGAATTCACAATTTTAAGCGATCCTGGTCAAGCAGCTCAGCCTCCTTAAAGGAAAAAGTTCATCACAACGGCCATGTCATCATCTTCCTGAGCTCCATCTTCATCTCCTGGGGCACCTGCGGGTCCTGCCCCTACTTGAAAACTGGGCCTATCTCCAGGCGATGCAACTGTGGCCCCGAACTACTCGGAAGTAGGCCACGAGTAAGGACTGGGATTCTAGCGCTGCTGATGCAGGGTATACTGATAAAAGTTCTCATTCAACTGCACCTGGCCCCTATGATTGGTCACCTGCTGGTCAGCCACATGCTACATGTAGAGTTCCATCCTTTGCATGTGAGCAGATATGGACTCTAGGGATGGTGGCATCTATGGCTAGTTGTTGTTGATGGTCCTGCCCCTGCTATTGTGCCTGCCTTGGCATGCAGTACTTTTCTATGAAGGGCTTGTTAATGGGAGGTCTGATGAGCTTTGTGGGCATAACTGGCACCCTATAGAACTGGCAGAGACCCATGATCAAGGCTGGAAATCTCAATGCTCTATTGGACTTTTCTGGGCCCACTGGGTGTCTTGGAGGTGCGATCCCTACAAATTGGTAAATGGCATTCGAGATTAGCTGGGCCACATTGATACTAACCTGGGTCAAGATGGCATAGACCAACTGACATTTCGGCAGGGGAAGATCAGAATTATGATCGCTGGGGAGGATGTTGTTGAGAAGCAGTGTCATCCAGATCTATGTCAAGGTGGTCATGCTAGTGCGCATGATCCGCACCCGTCTTCCCGTCACACTTCGTGGGAAGTCCTGTCCCGGAATGCACAACAGTTGACCTATGGCCTCCTCATCAAATCCTGAAGCCTAGCTCCTCCTCTCACTGAACTCGTAACATTACCCCTCTTCCAGGACCAACGGATGCCCCAAGAACTGATTAATGGCATCTTCATCAAAGGGGACCCATTGGCCCCGCACCTAGAAGCGCTTATCCCCGACTCCTTCCTCTGTGGCCATGCATTAGTGTAGAATTCCATGACTATTTTCGAGTAATATTTAGTCATAGGTCCTATAAGTTGAGTTCATTTCCTCCTAGAAACTTCCTCCTGGAACTCAATGTATTCTCCCACTCTTAGTTAGACCCGTCTCTCCTTGAGGAAAGGCCAACTCTTGATCGCTTCAAAGTGGCGTTGGTGTTACTCACTTCGGAACCGGTGTCCGTCAAATTCTATGTCCGCTTGTGGAGTCGCACTAGATCCTTTTCTCGCGGCATCCTTCCTTGCCCTCTTAGAGAGAAGCTTCTTTGGAGCCATTGCCTGCAAAGACACATCCATAAAAAGTTAGTTTGCACGAAACACACAACCATTATTTCATTTATCTTAAGCAAGCAAAGGCCAGTCAATTTTGGGCGGCGTGTGTTTATTTTGCTAATTGCAAGTGTTACCAAGCAACTAATTAAAACAAATCACACATTGGTGCATATTATTATTTAAAAAAAAAAAAACATTCTACAGCTACTTAGATGCAAAGTGCCTATCATAGTGTAGCAAGCTCAACCAAAAATTAGGCTAATTCCACCCAATCACTTTCACATATTTATGTAATTCATGTATTTTGCATTCAAAACAAGGTCTAGATTTCTAAGCCTAGCTCATGCTCTTGGCATTTTGATCTAACAACCTAAGTTGCTCAATCATTCTAAATGATGGCTATACATGCGTAAACTCATTTCACACTTAAATTCCACAACAATACATGAAATGGTCATTAAGGCATTTTATTGAACGATTGGTGGGCGCATGTCTAAGCATGTAAAAATGAGGAATGGAGAACAATATGACATGCCAATCTCCAATAGGATCAAGGATAGACCTAGGGCCATCCATTGCAGCCCCTAATCAAGCATTCAAGTCATAGATTCACAAATAATTTATCTCACAAACATTGCAAAGATCATAACAAATAAAGCATCCAGATACCACAAGGAAAAGGTAAAATTGAATGGAGATGGTACTTACTTGTGTGAGATGAAAGGAATGCAAAAAAATGAAACCAAAAGTGCACAAAGGAAGCTTGGGGGCTGCTGCCAATGGTGGCTCCCATAAGCTCTTGGTGGAGGTTTTGATTTTGGGGAATAATATGGTGAAAATGGCTTCACCCCTCCCCTTTTATGTTTTTCATGACAGTCATGCTCGCCCAGGCGAGCTAGTTAAATTATTTTTTTTTTTGCAAAAAATCCTTATGCAAAGTTGTGTTATTCATTGTTATATTTTCTCTCTTACAATCCTATAATTTCATATAAACTTAGGCAAATTCAGGATATAGTTCAAGAAAATGAACAAGTATGAAATAGGAAATTAAAGAGAAAAGTTAGAAATACTAGGCTACCTCCTAGGAGCGCTTCTTTGACGTCTTTAGCCAAACGTGGGGTGATAATCGATCGATCATGGGCCTAGCACCTGTTCGTACCTGCCCCTAAGCTTGGACAAAGAAAGTGTCATCATGCAGAAAATGTGAAACAATACTACAAGACGGTTGTATTACCTTTCACCCGCCCTTAGTGCTTACCCAGATTGGTGTGGTGTTGACCATCACTCAAAATGACTCTTTATTCATCTTCCAATTTGTAGGATCCCGGATGACACGATGCAAATGCATGCATGTTTATGATCAAACGTTAAATGTAACAATTAAACAGGTGCTATCGTGTTCAATATTATTTAAACGCTTACGGCACCCCGTTGATCGAGCCGAATGACTCTGGATTTAGTGAGCAAGATCGAGAGCGTATGTTCTTGGAGATAATAAAAGTAAAGGACACAATACTGGAGGTAGAGATGCAAATCATTAACCCACATTTATTAATGCTACGATTATGGTTTAGAAAAGATTTCAAAACTTGGAGATTCCAATGAGTCCTTGAGGACAGTCAGACATTGAGCCTTCTAATTGCCCCAGACATTATGCGTAATATCGCTTGACGATATCAGAGTTCACAGGCGAAGGCAGCTCTTTGTAATCCATGTTTGTAAGCAACAATGCTCCTCCCGAAAAAGCCTTATTCACAACAAATGGTCCTTCATAATTCGGGGCCTATTTCTCTCTGTGGTCCTTTTAAGCCTGTGATGCTTTCTTTAGGACAAGATCCCCCTCGCTGAACTTGCACGGGCGCACCCTCTTGTCAAAAGCATTCTTCACTCTACTTTGATACAGTCGCCCATGACTCATGGCGGCCAATCTCTTACCCTCGATAAGATTCAACCGATCAAAGTGAGCTTGGGCCCATTTTGATTCTTCCAACCCCGACTCGGCTAAGATTCTCAAAGAAGGAACCTCCACCTCAAACGGGAGCACAACCTCCATCCTGTACACCAAGGAGAAAAGGGTTGCCCGAATAGATGTGCGCACCGAAGTTCGATAACCATGCAATGCAAAGGGGAGCATCTCGTGCCAATCCTTGTATGACACAGTCATCTTCTGAACTATCTTCTTCATATTTTTATTAGCGGCCTCAACTACCCCATTCATCTTAGGCCTGTAAGCCGTGAAATTGTGGTGTTGGATTTTGAAATCCTCACACATCTCCTTCATCATCTTGTTGTTCATATTGATGGTATTATCGGTGATAATTTTCTTGGGCAACCCATATCGTTAAATTATTTCCTTTTTGATGAATCTAATCACCACACTCCTAGTCACACTAGCGTATAAAGCTGCTTTGACCCATTTGGTGAAGTAGTCAATGGCGACTAAGATGAAGCGATGTCCATTTGAAGCCTTAGGCTCAATGGCTCCGATCAAGTCTATGCCCCACATAGAGAATGGCCAAGGTGCTGCCAAGATGTTCAAAGGTATGGGTGGAACATTAACATTATCAGCAAAGGCATGGCACTTATGACATTTCCTCACATGGATGCAACAATCACTCTCCATAGTGAGCCAGTAATACCCTGCTCTCATAATTTTCCAGGCCATGGCATGTCCATTGGCATGTGTTCCAAAGGATCCCTCATGTACCTCTGCCAGCATTTGCTCAGCCTCTCTGGCATCGACACATCGAAGCAGTACCATGTCATGGTTCCTCTTGTATAAGATATTCCCATTCAGGAAGAAGCCGGCCGTCAACCTTCACAACATCCTCTTGTCGTTGTTAGAGGCCTCATGCGAATATTCCTTGTCTTCAATGTAGCGTTTGATATCAAAGTACGAAGGCTTACCATCCTTCTCTTCTTCTATTAAGCAGTAATGTGCAGGCTTGCCATGACATCTGAATTCGATGTACAGAAAATCTTCGTGCAAGCTTAGCTGGAACATGGACGCTAGTGTGGCAAGGGCATCGACCATCTGATTTTCCTCTCTAGGAATGTGATGAAAAGATATGTCATCAAAGAATTCTATCAACTTCCTAATGTAAGTCTAGTAAGGCACCAATTTATGGTCTCTGGTTTCCCATTCACCCTTCAGCTGGTGAATTACCAAGGCCGAGTCCCCGTATACCTTGAGCAATTTGACCTTGAAGTTGATTGCCGCTTGGATCCCAAGGGCACACGCCTCATACTCAGCTATGTTGTTTGTGCAGTCAAAACCTAACCTAGCCGTGAAAGATATATATTGTTTGTTTGGGGAAACCAATACTGCCCCAACTCCATGGCCTAGTGCATTAGACGCGTCGTCAAACAACATGATCAATTTATCCCTGTCTTCATCCTCTACTTCCTCCTCAAACAAGGTCATGATGTCCTCATCAGGGAATTCTGGATGCATAGGATGATAGTCATTGATGGACTGTTGAGCCAGGTAACCTGCCAAAGTACTCCCATTTATCGCCTTCTGAGTGACATAAACAATATCAAACTCTGACAACAGAACCTGCCACCGAGCGATCCGTCCACTGAGAGCGGGCTTTTCAAAGATGTATTTGATTAGATCCATTTTGGATACCAACCAAGTGGTGTAATTCAGCATGTACTGCCTCAAATGGTAAGGCACCCACACCAAGGCACAACACGTCCTTTCTAGCAAAGAGTAGTTCATCTCGCATGTTGTGAACTTCTTGCTCAAGCAATAGACGGCCTGTTCCCTTTTTTCGGACTCGTTATGCTATCCCAGCACACACCCCATTGACTCGTCTAACACAATCATATACAGGATAAGGGGTCTTCCAAGCACCGGTGGCACGAGAACATGAGGATTCATGAGGCACCGCTTAATCCTTTCGAACGCCACTTGACAATCATTGTCCCATTGGATGGACCGATTCTTACGCAATAACTTGAAAAGGGGCTCACAAGTGATGGTTAGCTGTGATATGAACCTTGCTATGTAGTTCAATCGTCCAAGGAAACCTCAGTCCTGCTTCTCGGTGCGTGGCTCGGGCATTTCGAGGATGGCCTTTACCTTGTCTGGGTCTACCTCTATTCCTTTCTGACTCAAGACAAAACCAAGAAACTTTGTGGATTTGACCTCGAAGGTACATTTTGTAGGATTCAGCCTTAATCGGTATTTACGCAGCCACTTGAACAACTTTCGCAAGTTGACAAGGTGTTCCTCCTCGGTCTTTGATTTAGCAATCATGTCATACACGTAGACTTTGATCTCTTTATGCATCATGTTGTGGAATAACGCCACCATAGCCCGCAGGTAAGTTGCCCTAGCGTTCTTGAGCCCAAAGGACATCACCTTATAGCAGAAAGTTCCCCATAGGGTGACGAAGGTTTTCTTTTCCATATCCTTTGGTGCCATCTTTATTTGATTATAGCCTAAGAACCCATCCATGAAAGAAAACAGGGCAAAATTGGTCGTGTTATCTACATTCATCGTTCGTTGGCACTTCTTGGCACTTCTTATTCTCTCGAAATTACTAAGGAAAATTGTTTCCGTGAAGAAAATCCAAGCCGAGGCGCTTTCATAACGTTTCCATAACGTTTCCGTGAGTAATTACGCGAAGATTTTCAACCGTTCTTCGACATTCATCGTTCGTTCTTCGTTTTCTTCAGTCTTCAACTGGTAAGTACCTCAAATCGAGCTTTTCAATTCATTCTATGTATCCGTGGTGGTCCCCATTTTGTTTCATGTATTTTTATTCTCATTTTCATTTACTTTCCGTACCCCCTTTTGACGTGCTTCAGTCATTTGATTTGTAATATCCGTTATTTTCAGTTAAAATGAATTCTGACCGTTCGGTCGTGCCGTAACCACGTTGGAAATCAAAAAAGAGGTAAAATAATAATATAATAATCAAAATACCTTTTAGTAAAATAAAGCGAAAGAATCAATCGGATGTTTTCTCTTTGGGATTTCTCATTCTTAATCGAATTGACTAATAACTAAAGTAAAACTAAGGCTAAAATCAACTCGCCTAGTCAAGCTCGTCCACAAAAAAAAAAGGGGTCACTTAATGGGGTTTGAAAGTTTATCATTTCAGTTTTCCTTATCAAGTAAATGGATCATTTTTAAGGTCCAACGCCTTAAAATGATCACCTTTCAAGTAAAAAGAATCACTTGATTCACCCTTAAGAAAGAACTATGTAGGTCTGATTTCCTCTTCGATGGAGGGTACGTAGGAGCAAAAGCCCCGCTTTTGTCGACCTCAAAAAATAAAAAGAAATAAAAGTTAAGGTAACACAATTTCCACAATTCTAAAAGATAGGCTGTTCTCCTTTGAGACAAACGTGAGAGGTGCTAATACCTTCCTCGAACATAAATACAACTCCCGAACTTAGAATTTTCATTTTGACCGGTTTCCTTCAGTTTTCCCGACGTTTTCCACAAATAAATGTTGGTGGCAACTCCGCGCATCTTTCCTCCTTCGGAAAGCGCACCTGTGAGCCTCGCCTCGCTCGCCCGCTAAAGGGCATGTTGCGACACTTGGTTTCTTGGGAGGAAGCGGAGCCACGTGACCGAGGTCACCGCACTTTTGATATTGACATTACTGTTTTCTGTTAGTTTGCTATTGACGTTTTCTGTTATTGTCTATATGGTTACTAACATTATTATTATTATTTTTCGTTTCTGTTAGAAATTTTTGGCGTTATGGCTCAGTGATTTCATCACCGTTTTTGCGACTTACAATTTCGTGCGTTCTTTTCATTTACATTGTGGTTAGATGTAAGTAGGTAGTGTGCGCCCCCGTCTGCACGATCTTTTTACATTGAAAAAGAAAAAACGGGAGAGAAAATGAATAAATGATAATAACTTAAAAAAGGAAAGGAAAAAAAAGAGCAAGCAAGAAAAGAAAAAGAAGGAAGAAAAAAAGAAAATAATAATAAAAAGTTGTCTAGCTAAAAAACAACATGCTTGTGAAAGGAGATAACTTCCAACTTTTCTTTGAAAAAATTCACTGATCATAACCAGTTTTTGAAAAAAATGTGTATACACCTAAAGGGTGAATGCTGTGAAAGTTTTCCCGAACGCCCAAAAATGGACTCAGATGAATGCACAAATTGATAAAAGAACATATTTTGGAAACACTGGGTTGACTAAAGTAGACAAAATGAATCCTGAGCCCACATGACCAAAAAAATTTCGACACTTGAGTGCCCACATAGGTGCATGCATGACTAGTTTTGCATAAAATTTCCAAATCATCATTGTTGCATGTGTATCTTGGAAATAATGTGGGACATCCCCTTTATCCTGAACCGCTGACCAAACCAAACCCTGACATATGTCTTGTCCAGCCGTTCTACAAGCCTTGAGCCAAAATCCGAACTTACCATAAACCTTGACCCAGGGTGAGAATGTCAATCCATGCCCTCGGAATAAAACAAAGAAGGAAAATTTCCAATCAAAAGAGGGGGAGAAAGCTAAAAAGGAAAGAAAATTCCTGATCAAACATCGGAAGAGAAGAAATATGAATAAAGGTCTTTGGACCAGACAATATCTGAACAATACAGAATTGTCACCAAGTAAACAAGAAAAGAAAGGAAACCACGACCTAAAGTGGTCCTCTCCTTTTGATTGCCAACCAAAATCCTATGCATTGGTGGCTTGTTCACCTCACACTAAACAAAAACAGAAAAGGAAAAGGCCAAGAATACTCAAAACCAAATTTCCCAAAGAAACAAACCATTCCCAAGAAAAAGTCCTATTGATCCATGATCACGCATGTAATCTTTGATTTGATAGGAAATGATTTGCAAAATCAAGTCATGACATATCTATGGTTCAGAATTAGAATGAAACACTTACTTGTGTGAGATTGATACACTTTGAGTGATTTTCTTCCATTTTTGTTGAACCCAGTGTTTCCTCTAAATGGTCATTTAGAAGCGAAATGCTAACGTCCAAAATCTCATTTATGGTTATGAAAAAATTTCATAAGCATACTCTCCTTCCCCGGTAGACACATTGTTTTTCATCCAAAAAGCATATGTTGCGCTGATCAGTTGGAAGTTTTGTCTCTTTACTAAAGCATGTTCGCATTTTAGTGAAGAAAACACCAAGACTATTTTAGTCTCACAAGTTATCCAGAACTACGTAGTCTGAGTTCCTCATTGGGGATACGTAGGAGCAAGAGCCTCGCTTTTGTCGGCCGCCCCACAATCTCTGTTATACTGACCATGAGGTCATGTGACATGCGGAGACAAATTATGGTCATTCCGCACACCTTTTCGCCATTCGGAGACAATCGTGTCTGATGGCACGCAGAGACAAATTATGGTCATTCTGCACCTTTTTGTTATCCAGAGGCAGCGAGCCCAATGACATGCGGAGACAAATTATGGTCATTCCGCACACCTTTTTGCCATTCGGAGACAATCGTGTCTGATGGCACGCAGAGACAAATTATGGTCATTCTGCACCCTTTTGTTATCCAGAGGCGGCGAGCCCGATGACATGCAGAGACAAATTATGGTCATTCCG
This sequence comes from Glycine soja, assembly GCF_004193775.1. Lineage (NCBI taxonomy): Eukaryota > Viridiplantae > Streptophyta > Magnoliopsida > Fabales > Fabaceae > Glycine > Glycine soja. Next base: position 22,553,496 of record NC_041020.1, on the reverse strand, counting down.
TACACCTTTTCGCCATTCGGACACAATCGTGTTCGATGGCACACAGAGACAAATTATGGTCATTCTGCACCCTTTTGTCATCCAGAGGCGGTGAGCCCGATGACATGCGAAGACAAATTATGGTCATTCCGCACCTTTCGCCATTCGGGGACAATCGTGTCCGATGGCACGCAGAGACAAATTATGGTCATTCGGCGCCTTTCGTCAATCGAGAGTAACGAATTCGGAAGTATCAGGATGATGTTGGTCATTCGGCGCTGATCATTTTCAAGATTTTTGCAGGTACCACTGGCGGGGAGATGGACCGGCCGAATGGAATTTCGCTCGAACGAAATTTGTGTCTTATCTTTACTTCCCTTTTATCTCCAATAAAAGACAAGTAAAGAGGGGCAACTGGCATCCCATCATCTAAGGCAGTATATGTTGAGCCATACCACTTGGTTGGTATCCAAGATGGACCCAGTCAAGTACATTTTCGAGAAGCCCGCTCTTACGGGGCAGATTTTCGACATAGTCTATGTCACCCAAAAGGCGATAAAGGGAAAAGCCTTGGCAGACTATTTGGCTCAACAGCCTCTCAATGATTACCAGCCCATGCATCCAGAGTTTTCGGATGAAGACATTATGGCCTTGTTCAAAGAAAAGTCAAAGGATAAGGACAGGGATAAGTGGATCGTGGGTTCGATGGCGCGTCCAATGCGTTAGGCCACGGGGTTGGGGCAGCTTTGGTCTTTCCTGACAATCAATACATTCCCTTCATGGCCAGGTTGGGTTTCGATTGTACAAACAACATGGCCAAATACGAGGCATGCGCCCTCGGGATCCAAGCAGCAATTGACTTCAACGTCAAGTTGCTCAAAGTGTATGGAGACTCAGCCTTGGTGATTCACCAGCTAAGGGGAGAATGGGAGACTAAGGATCATAAGTTGATACCCTATCAGACTTACATCAAGAAGTTGGTGGAGTTCTTCAATGATGTCTCTTTCCACCATGTTCCCAAAGAGGAGAATCAAATGGTCGATGTGCTCGCCACTCTGGCATCCATGTTCCAACTGACCCCACATGGGGACTTGCCATACATCAAATTTAGATGTCGCAGCAAGCCCGCATATTGCTATTTAATAGAAGAGGAACAAGATGGTAAACCTTGGTACTTCAACATCAAGCGATACATCAAAGACAAGGAGTATCCACAGAAGGCTTCCGACAATAACAAGAGAACATTAAGAAGGTTGGCAGTCAGTTTCTTCTTGAGTGGAAGCATTTTGTACAAAAGGAACCATGACATGGTTTTACTCTGATGTGGACGCCAGGGAGGCGGAACATATACTACTGGAAGTCCATGAGGGTTCCTTTGGAACACATGCCAATGGGCATGCTATGGCACGGAAGATTCTGAGGGCGGGGTATTATTGGCTCACCATGGAGAGTGACTATTGCATCCATGTTAGGAAATGCCACAAATGCCAAGCATTCACAGACAATGTCAATGCTCCACCCATGCCTTTAAACATTTTGGCAGCACCGTGGCCCTTCTCCATGTGGGGAATAGATGTGATTGGGGTCATTGAGCCCAAGGCTTCAAACGGGCATCGCTTCATCCTGGTTGTGATCGACTACTTCACCAAGTGGGTTGAAGCCACCTCTTACTCCAGCGTCACGAGAAGCGTGGTAGTCAGGTTCATCAAAAAGGAAATAATCTGCCGGTATGGACTACCCAGGAAGATTATCACAAACAATGCCACCAATCTGAATAAAAAGATGATGAAGGAAATGTGCAAGGATTTCAAGATCTAACACCACAATTCCACGGCTTATAGGCCCCAGATGAATGGGGTAGTTGAGGTGGTCAACAAGAACATCAAAAAGATTATTCAGAAGATGACCGTGTCGTATAAGGATTGGCACAAAATGCTCTTTTTCGTGCTACATGGTTATCGAACCTCGATACGCACATCAACCGGGGCAACGCCGTTTTCATTGGTGTATGGGATGGAAGCCGTGTTGCCGTTTGAGGTAGAAGTTCCTTCTTTGAGGATCCTAGCAGAGTCCATGTTGAAAGAGTTAGAGTGGGCTCAAGAACGCTTTGATCAGCTCAATCTTATAGAAGGCAAGCGTCTGGCAGCTATGAGCCATGGGTGTTTGTACTAGAGACGGGTGAAGAATGCTTTTGACAAGAAAGTACGCCCACGCAAATTCGACGACAGGGATCTCGTTCTGAAGAAGGTATCCCAAGCCCTGAAAGACAATAGGGGAAAGTGGGCTCCGAACTATGAAGGGCCTTTCATCGTGAAAAAGGCATTCTCTAGAGGAGCACTGGTGCTCGCCAACTTGGATGATGAAGAATTTCCTACACCTATGAACACCGATATCATCAAGCGATATTATGCCTAGCACTTGGGGCAGCTAAGAGAGTCACTAAGTGATCATACTGTGAGGTTCCCCCCCCCCCCCCCCAAGAGGTTTCCTTTCCTTTGTAACCTTGATCGCAAACATCTAATGAACATCGGATTGATGATATGCACTTCAACCCTTGTGTTGTGTTTGTTATTGCTTTAAGATGCGTATTCTCTTTTTATGGTCCGAGCCATCTCACTCGATCCATAGGGGTGCCGCAAGCGCTTAAGTAAAATTGAACATAATAGACATTTGTTTAAGTTATTGCACTTAAACTACCCATGCATACGCATGCATATGCATATTTTTATCCTGTGAGTTGAGGGACAGGGGAAGATTTGTTTCGAGTGATGGTCAATATCGTGCCGAATTCAAGACGAAGAAAAACCAAGGTAAGTGTTAGTGTAGTCATGTTTTACTGCGTGGTGCCATTTCCTGTTTTTAGAGACTTAGGGACGAGTGTGAGCAGCTACCAGGCCCATGATCAATAGATCATCATCCTGCATCCGGCTCAAGACGTTAAGGAGGCACTACTAGGAGGCGGCCTAGTATCCTTTAAGCTTTTGCTTGTGGTTTATTCATCTATTTTTCTAGAGTCATAGTTGAATATGCCTAGTTTATTCTTAATCCTAGGAATTAAAATAAACAAGCGCCAACCCAAAGGTTAAACACAATTTTGCAAATAATTCTAGCAACAAAAAAAAATGCACAGGGTTAGCTCGTCTGGGCGAGCACCCGTTGCACAAGGTAGTTTAAAAAGAGGGGGAGGGTGAGTTTTCATCACCCAAAACTTCCCCCCTCACTCAAAAACGCTGCAGCTACGGGATTTGCCTCTTTTTCAGCCCTAAATCACCATTGTTCGCGTTTTTTTGTTCCATGTGGCATCGTTACTCACCCCCAACAAGTAAGTACCTCATTCTTTGGCTCTCTAGCTTTCCATGGGTGTATTTTGATGCTCCATTTGTTCATTCTTGCTCAAATCCATGAGGCATTTTATCCTTGAATTGATGCTTGTTTTTGTTGAGTTGGAAAGTTGTAGGCAATGGCCTTAGGCCTAAGTTATGTTCTAAAAAGGTTGGGCATGCCACATTGCCCCCATTCCCTTGCTATTCATGCCTAAACATGCACCCACCAAGTGCTCGATGAAATGCCTCAATGGCATTTGCGCATGATTTTGTGAGGAATAACCTATGAAACAATTTGTTATGCGTATGTTTGCCATTTTTGAGCATGTATGAAGTTTCATAAGGGATAGAATGATTGCCCCACATATACCCTAGGCCTAGGAACCAAAGCTTGTTTTGGGTGCAAGGGAGCACAAAAGTGGGTGCATATTGGGTGAAGCTACCCTTTTAGGCCAGCAATCGGCTTTGGGCTACACCATGATATTTTCCTTACACCTAGATGTTTAGAAATTTTGTTCATCATGAACATAAAGGTGTAGAGTAGGTAGCAAAGATGCCTTTGTTGCTTTCCTTATTAATTTGGGTAGCAAAATACCTTTGCTAATTTATTGATTTGGGTAGCAAAAATACTTGAACGTGTGTATATAAATGTGAAGTAGCAAAAATGCCTCATAAAGTGTATATATGTTGCATGTTAGGTAGCAAAAATGCCTCATAAAGTGTATATATGTTGCATGTTAGGTAGCCAAAATACCTCACAAAAATTATATGTTTAGGTAGCAAAAATACCTTGTTAATGTAGGTAGCGAAAATGCCATGCTAATTTGAATGTTAATTTAGGTAGCAAAAATACCTTGTTAATTTGTATGTAAAATACCTTGATAATTTGTACGCAATTTAGGTAGCAAAAATACTTGAATACACATAAAATATAATTTAGGTAGCAAAATGCTTGAATGTGCACGTATATATTTTTAGGTTGCCAAAATACTTTGAATATGCATGTGTGCAATTGTTTGGTAGCAAAAATATCTTGGGCATCTGTGTATGTGGTCTTTAGGTAGCCAAAGTACCTTGAGTATGCATGTATGTAAATTTAGCAAAAAAAAATGCATGTATGTGATTTAGGTAGCAAATATGCCTTGAAAATGCATGTATGTAATCTAGGTAGCAAAGATACTTTGAATGTGCATGAGTGCAATATTTAGGTAGCAGAATATCTTGCACACATGTATGTTCATGAATGTGTTATCTCAAGGAAATGTGTGTATGAGTTTGCTCTTAATTTACATTGATGTTTGTGTTTATTGGAGGAGCTTGCACGCTATTTTTGCTTGACATTGCTATTCTTGGTGAACTGACTTTACAATTGTGTTTTCACAGGAGATGGCCCCTAGAAAGCTTCCATCAAAGAGGTCGAAGGACACCGCCGGAGAAGGCTCCGGCATTGCCCTATAGGCAGACACAGACTTTGACAGGCATCGATTCCGGAGCGCCGAACATCAGCAGCGTTTCGAGACCATCAAGGGATGGTCATTCCTCAGAGAGAGGCGGGTCCAGTTGAGGGACGATGAGTTCCCTGATTTTCAGGAGGAGATAGGCCGCAAGCGATGGGCACCACTTGTGACCCCCATGGCTAAATTCGACCCAAAGATAGTCATGGAATTTTATGCCAACGCCTGGCCTACCGAGGAGAGAGTTCGGGATATGCACTCCTAGGTGAGGGGCCAGTGGATCCCCTTCGACCTAGACGCCCTCAGCCAGTTCTTGGGCCACCCGTTGGTTTTGGAAGAGGGTCAGCAGTGTGAATTCAGCCAGAGGAGGAATCAGGTCTCTGGTTTTGACGAGGAGGCCATTGCTCAGCTTTTGTGCATACCGAGGCAGGATTTCACCCAGACCGCTGCAGGGAGACAGGTGAGGATCATGTGCACCAGCATGACTACCCTGACCCAGATATGGATGACGTTGCTGCTTAGCAACATCCTACCCAGTGACCATAACTTCGATCTTCCTCTACCAAAGTGTCAGCAGGTGTATGCCATCCTGGCACAGGTGAGTATTCACGTGGCTCAGTTGATTGCTGATGCCATCTATCAATTTGTAGGGACAGTGCCTGCGAGACACCCTATGGACCCGAAGAGGTCCAATAGGGCCCTGGGGTTCCCAGCTTTGATCACGGGTCTCTTTCAGTTCTATGGAGTTCCCGTTGCCCCCAGCAAGGTCATTCGGCCTCCCATTACCAAAGCCTTCATCGAAAAGTACTGCATCCCCAGGCAGGCGCAGAGCCAGGCACCGCAGCTACCCGAGGAAGATCAGTAGCCAGCGGCAGATGCACCACCGCCGCCACAAGAGGAGGCACCATCTCTGAGGTCCCTCTCTGATCGCCTGGACAGGATACAGCTCCGGATGGACGAGTACATGCGTCACATGATTAGACAGCAGGCAGCTAATCACAAAGGGCAGGGGCGGCTGAACGAGACATTATATCGTTACCACCTACACCAGCAAAGTCAGGACCCCAGTCCTTTCCCTTGGCCCACTCCCGAGCAGTTCGAGGCCACGGTGGCCTGGCCTAGGGACGAGACCGAGTTTGAGACACAGGCAGGGCCCGCGGGGACCTCTGGAGGTGGGGATGAAGCCCAGGACGATCAAGACATGTTGGATTTCCTCCTATGAGAAGGACAAGGACGACCGGATCGCCAAACTTGTGATTCATCTTCCTTTCGACATTATTGCTTTTGATTTATTTTGTTATTTCCATGGGATTTGACATTATTTCTTTTGTTTATTTTGTGATTTTCGTGCGATTTGACATTATTTCTTTTGCTTACTTCGTGGTTTTCGTGCGATCTGACATTATTGTTGTTGTTTATCTTGTTATTTCCGTGTGATTTGACATTATTTTCCACTAGTTATTATCTCCATTACGATTAAACTGAGCATCCCATTATCGCTTTCGATTGTTAGTCGTTCATTGTAAGTAGTTTACCGCTTCTAGCATGTCGTTGTTTTACTTTGCGATGATTTGTCTGAAACGCCAAAAAACGTAGGTCTTGTGTACTTTAAGTCACACGCCTTTTTTCAATAAAATGTAATTTTGGATGCCAACTGTGCCCGCTTTGCAAATTGCTTCCAATCCTTTTTCATAGGGACTTGATTGAAAGGAATAGCTAAAAAGAAAGAAAAAAAACAAAGAAAGAAAGAAATAATTAATCAAATAACTGTTAGTTGATGAATACGACTAACTTTTGTGTATAAAACCTGTGTAAATTGTATCAAACTCCTCCAAGTTATGGTTATTTTGTAATGTTACAATTACTTTTTGTTAAAGATAGGTAATAAATACTTAGTACTCCCATTTTGTGTGTTTAATAATCATTTCCTCTCAATTTCAGGTTAATTAGGCGACTTTGAAAAGTGTTGATTTTGATCTACTCGCTAAGCCAATCTGTCGGCTCAGCAAGCCTCCGCTGAATGCACCACTCTTGCGGCTGAGCGCGAGGAAGAATCTGGAAGAAGGATGAGTTGTGCATGTTCACTGAGTGAGGGCTAATCCTGCTAAGCGCACTGCTTGAGTCCATCCACTGAGTGAGAAGACGCGCGCTAAGCCGAAATTCACTAATGCGCGCTAAGCGAGCCAGAGTTGCGCAAAGCGCACAAGCACCAACAAGGCCACCTATTTAAGCTTGAAATCATAAATAGGAGGGGATTTTGACCATTTTCTCAAAGAGCCTCTGCATGTGAGAGATTCTAGAGAGAGAAGGGTCCGAATCCAGAGAGTTTTGAGAGATTTTGCTGTGCGAATACCTACAGAGAACGAAGCTTGAAGAGGAAGTCGTCCTGAGAGCTTGAGATGAGTTTGTGAGTGATTATGAGCTTCTAGAGGTGGAGGAGACATCCCCACTACTTGTATTTCTTCAATCCTTCATTTTTCTCTTCTCTTTGTTGTAAAGGAAGCTTCCCAGATATGGAGAGCTAAATCCTCTATTGGTTCTTCCTTGTGGGTACTTGATGTAAATACTTGTCTATCTATTAAATGATGTTTTATGTGTTCTCTGTGCTATCAGTATGTCATTTCAGTGTGCTTTTGCCTTGATCATGTAGATGCATGCTTTGTTAGGATCATTCAACAGTGGAAACTGGTCTGATTCTTAGAACATGATAGGACAGGGCTAGTTTATCGTATTATCACGAGGGATCGGGGTACGGTAACCTAGTTGTTTGTATGTTTGTCTTAATGTGGTTCTGGTCGAGTTTAGTCCAACAAGAGGAATTTGAGGACAATTCTTGATCAGGATTAGGCTAGACTATCATGAGGAATCGGGGTTTAGCATTTCAGGAGACACCATAGAACACATGAGCATTGTTAAGTAGAAAATATCCTTTTAACATCAGGAACCTAATAGGAAGACCAACGTGTTGTCTACTTGTCACACATCATTACTCACGTGATTTTCCTTTTAATAGTTAGTTTACATACTTGTGCATAGTTGACACATCTCTTTTCATACTAGACACCTATTCACTGAATATAGCTTTACCAAGTGACACAAGTTCCCCGAGAGTTCGATACTCAGTTCTTACCATTTTATACTACTTGCACGAACCGGTGCACTTTCCGGGTTCGAACAAGTTTTTGGCGCCATTGTCGGGGAACTTCTTTCTATTTGGAAAGTTAGCATAGTCCTAGGTGTCTATTCTTTATTCTTTGATAAACTGTGAATATTTACTTTCAATTCATATTTTTTTTCTTCTTTAACTGGATAACCGTTGTTGTTGTTAGTGTTTTATATGCATAGATCTCCCACAGGCAATTTAGTTCCTCTGGACTTGGAGATTGAAGCTACGTTGAGAAGGAACAGAGCCGAGAGGAGAAGAAAATTACTGCAAGACAGGACAGTAGCATCCATTCTTGAGGAAGAAACTCATTTTTTTTATTCTTCATCATCCGACTCACCATCATCAAGGGAATCTGTGACTTATTTACCAGAAGTCGTTTCTATGGCTGATGAGCACCAGCAAAGAGTTACCCTTGAGGACTATTCAAGAAATTCAGTGTCGTAATTCTTTACCAGCATTACAGCTCCTAAAGTGCAAGCTCACAACATAAACTACCCTCATTCTTTGATTCATTTAATACAGGGGAACTTATTCCAAGGATTACCAAATGAGGACCCCTATGCACATTTGGCGACATTCATTGAAATCTATAACACTGTAAAGATTGTAGGCATGCCAGATGAAGCCATTAGACTCAGTTTATTTTGATTTTCCTTGGCAGGGGAAGCCAAGAGGTGGCTCCACTCATTTAAGGGTAAAGCTGAAGACCCCTAAAGAGGCAACTGAGCTAATTGAGAATATGTTAGCTAGCGATCATTCCATTCTGCGCGACAAAATTCATCAACCCACAAAGAAAAGCTTGTTAGAACTATCATCACATGACGCTATAAGTAGCTTTCTAAGCAACTTGAGATTTTCACAGAAACACTTGGTAAGTTGCCAACTAAACTGTCTATTTGTCAACCTACACATTCTTCTGTTTTGCAGCTTACAGGTTGTACCATCTGTGGTGAGGCTCATGAAACAAGCCAATGTATTCACATTGAAGAAAACACGCAAGAAGTTCACTATATGGGAAATCAACAGAGACAAGGATATACTCAAGGAGGATTCTCAGGCTTCCAGCAGGGTCCTTATAATTAACAAGGACAATGGAGATCACACCCTGGCAATCAATTCAACAAAGACCAGGGTGGACCTTCTAACAGGCCAATCCAACAAGGGCCTAACATCTTTCAAAGGATTACTAAGCTGGAGGAGACTTTGACTCAGTTTATACAGGTAACAATGTCAAATCATAAAAGCACTGAGTCAGCACTAAAAAACCTTTAGGTTCAGGTGGGACAACTAGCCAAGCAAATAGCTGACAAGTCATCCAACAGTTTTGTGGCGAATACAGAAAAGAATCCCAATGAGGAATGCAAAGCTGTGATGACAAAGAGTAAGAGGTTTGTGGAGGCAGAGGAAGAGGATAGTGTCTTGTCCAAGAAGAAAGCTACTGAAAAGAAAGGTACTGATAAAAAGAAAGATGAGGTGATAGGTGAAAGCAATCAGGAAAAAGAAAAACAAATAATGGTCAAGAAAAAAGAATTAAATGACCAAGAAAAAGAAAAAGAAGTAGAAAAAGAAAAAGAAAATGAAAAAAATGGAAAAAATGAAAAAGATGAAAAAAAAAATAAGAATGAAGAGAGGAGTAGAAGTGAACAAGCTAGAGAGAAGAAAAGAGGAAAAGTTGTGAATAAAGGTGCGGAAGTACCATATCCTGTGGTACCTTCCAAGAAGGAGAAGGATCGCCATTTGGCAAGATTCTTAGATATTTTCAGGAAACTGGAAATAACCATGCCCTTTGGAGAAGCTTTACAACAAATGCCACTCTACTTCAAGTTTTTAAAGGATATGTTAACAAGGAAACACAAGTATATTCACCAGAAAAACATTGTTGTGGAAGGAAATTGTAGTGTTGTGATTCAAAAGATCCTTCCACCCAAGCATAAAGACCTTGGGAGTGTAACCATTCCTTATTCAATTGGAGAAGTCATTGTGGGAAAAGCTCTTATTGATCTGGGAGCCAGTATTAACTTAATTCCACTCTCCATGTGCAAAAGGTTGGGAGAGTTGGAGATCATGCCCACTAGGATGACTTTACAACTTGTTGACCGCTCCATTACCAGACCATATGGAGTAATTGAAGATGTGTTGGTCAGAGTGAAACATTTTATTTTCCCGACAGACTTTATGGTAATGGATATCTGTGAAGATAATGACATTCCGGTAATATTGGGGAGGCCATTCATGTTAACTGCAAGCTGCATAGTTGATATGGGGAGAAAGAAGCTGGAGCTGGGCATTGAAGATCAGAAAATTGATTTTGATTTATTTGTTGAAGACAAGCTTGCTCCAGAACAAAATGTTTGCTTACAGGTAAAGGAAGTGGGTAAGGAGGTTCTAGAAGTACAAACCAAAACGTGATCACACATTGAGGTAAAAGTGTCAAGCTAGTGACGTTAAAGAAGTGCTTCCTGGGAGGCAACCCAGTTCTAATTTCTGCTTTTCTTTTCTTTTATGTAGGGCATAATGTGGAACTTGCTTCATAATCATTACATTGGGGTATATCAGCTTGTTTTGAAGGATAGATATAAGGGTTTCAATTTCTTGAGGAAGGGACTGAAAAATAACCCAGAAATTTTTTTCTGAAAAATAGTCCTTTCGCTAAGCGCAAGCCTCGCGCTAAGCGCATCTTTGGTCATGCGCTAAGCCAAGAGTCTCTAGCGCTTAGCGCTCAACCCTTGCATCTCAGGCTGATTTGGTCCACTAAGTTGGCCAAGGCTGAGGTAAGCCCATTTCAATTCGATCTGAATTTGGCTAAGCGATGGCCTGCTCACTGAGCGCATCATATTCAATGGCTAAGCGCGACACATCACTGCTAAGCCCAACTCTTTGCGGCCTAAACTGGGTTTCATTGAGCTAAGCACCACTCTTTTCAGCTAAGCCCAAATCCTTGTGGCCATGGCAGCACTAAGCGATCCATCATCCGCTAAGCTCATGCCCCTCTGTATTCAAGATGCATCATTTTAGCTAAGCCGACCCAGATCCCAACTCAGCGAGAGTTGCAGGTTTTATGACTTGCAGAATTCGCTAAGCGCCGCTTCTATGCGCTAAGCCCAGTTTTATAAAAAAAAATGAATTTCATACTTGGGCTAACTATGCATATCCGCTAGGCAAACCTCTTTGAGAAACCAAACGTCTCTCTGGCTCGCTTAGCGTTGTGGTTCGCTAAGCGAGAAGGTCAAAAATTGCTTAAGTGAGTGTAACGTTAGTTACACTCACATTTACCCAAAATTCTCAAAGCATATCATGCATTTTCTCTCTCGCCCAAATCTGTACAACCTGCATTCTTGCTTTCTTTTTTGCATCTTCTACGCATCTTCAGCACACAACAATCGAAGTAAGTTCCTCATTCCTTTTCTTTCTCTTTTATTTTGTTGAACCTTAAGTTAGAAAACCATAGATTTAGCTTTTGATTGCTAGGGTTTGAATGATTTTAGATTAGTGAAAGATTAGCATTTTGTGAATGATTGTTCTGTGTAGATAGTTTTGACTGGTTTGCATGTTTGATATGCCTTTTAGAGGCTCAAAAAATGGAAGAAAACGAACTGCGCTTTCTGTGTTTTTTTTGGAAAACACGATGAACTCGCTAAGCGAGTTCATCAAAATTCATTCAAATATGCGTTTCCAGACGAACTCGCTAAGCGCGCCTACCGCTCAAAGCGAGTTCATCTTATGAAGATGAACACTCATCCTCCTATTGAGATACCTATGGCTAAGCAAGGCTGATTCGCTAAGCTTGGGTAACTTAGTCAATTTTTTTTGTTGAAAGTTGAGCGCTAAGCCGAGCCTACCTGAGCTAACTGCATTTCGTTACGGCAGCCATTGGGCTAAGCGAGCCTAGCTCGCTAAGCTCCCATACTTAGTGAATTTTCTGAATTTCATGGTGTCGCTAAGTGCAACCATGATGAGCTTAGCGCACATCTGTTGCGACAATCGTTAGGCTTAGCAGGTAGTTTCCAGCTAAGCCGATTATGCAGAAGCATAATTTTCTGCAACATTCGCTAAGCAGCCCCACATGTCGCTAAGCGGTAGTGTATATTTTGTGAAGGCAAGCTAAACGGACCATGTCTCGCTAAGCCGACAATGCCTTTTTCAGTTTTTGAATTTGAATAACTTGTGTTCTGATTAAACTGTTTGGTCCCTTTATTTGTAGATGGCCTCTAGGAAACGCAAGAGTATCGGTTCAAGACCCACAGCTCAATATGATACAAGGAGATTTCACTCCTTAGATGCATGGAACCGGTACACGGATAATGTATTAGGGAGAAACATATTGCCAGAGAGGAAGGTGGAGCTCTACCACACTAAGTTTGATGATTTTAAGACTAAGTTGGAGAGGCATCATCTCCATAAACGCCTCACCAATTAGGTTGATGGGAGCATACATATGGCTTTGGTGAAAGAGTTCTATGCAAACCTATACAGCTTTGAGGGTCCTTCACCAAAGCAAGCCAGGATCAGAGGCCATCTAGTGAAGATCGATGCTGACAGCCTCAACACATTCCTAGAGACACCTATGGTGTTGGCAGAGGGTGAGACTTTGCCCACATACTCCAGATACTACAGGCTGCCTTCAGATCCTAGGGAGATTGAGGTTGCCCTATGCATACCAGGCCAAGGGTTCATCTTGAACGCTGAGGGCCATCCTGGGAGGATCCTGAGGAAGGACTTGACGACTTTAGCCCAGGTGTGGAGTGTTCTCTCATACTCCAACCTGGCCCCCACATCGCACACCTCTGACCTGACAGTGGACAGAGCTAGGCTGATCTTTGGCCTAGTCTATCACATGGACATGAACATAGGAGCTCTCATTTCTAGCCAAATGACTTCTATAGCCCAGTCTAACTCTTCTAGACTTGGGTTTCCTGCTCTGATCACCGCCCTATGTCGAGCCAGAGGGGTTGTCTCTAACAGCCTCACTTTTGAACGTCTGAGCCCGGTCATTAACTTGGCCTACATCAGGAAGAACTGTTGGAATCCTGATGATCTGATAGTTGCTATCCGAGGGGCTAGGAGGGCGAGGGCGAGGCCAGCTGATCTTCCTTCCACATCTGCAGCTCCTACTCTAGCATCCACTTCAGCAACTCCTTTAGTCCCATCTCAGATGGATTCTCAGCGCTTTGAAGCCATGCTTCAGAGCATTCATCAGGGACAGATCATTTTACTTCAGAGTTTATAGGTGGTGGTGCCTCCAGGGTCCATTCCTTCCATTGAGAAGTTTCTAAAAAGGGTAGCCTGGACTGGGGCCCAACCTTCTCTTCATAGGGAAGATGAAGGTCCCACAACCCAGGTACCACAGCATGTAGAGGATGCGTCATCTGAGGCCATCGTTCCAGAGCCATTCATTGTAGAGGAGGAGGCAGGTGAGACACAGGTTATACAGGAAGCTGTTGCTACTCCTGAGAGGTCACGAAAGGGCACATCAGATCCACCCACACCAGTAGTGGACCTATCCTCACCTCAGCATGCAGCAGACCCCTCCACTCCTATACTCGAGATATCAGAGGACCCGACCACACCAGTCCTGACTCTGAACACTTCTCCTCCAACTACTCCAGTACTTTATCTAATAGATAAGGAGGATGTTCAGACATAGGACACCCAGGACCAGTCATAGGAATTCTAAATTCCTGATGATGCTTTTTGGATTATTATTATAATGATTATAGTTTCAGTACATTGTTTTTAGTGATTTTGGTTAATGTTTATATACACTGTTGTTTTTGTTTGTGGTTAGTTGGTATGCTTTTTTTGAAGCATATGGAACAATTTGACTTGACTTTGATAATTATGCAATGAAACACTTTTATCTTTTTATGAAAATTGGTGTTATGAATTGATTTTGAATTGAATGCATGATTGTGATGGAGTTTGTGTTTCTTTTCATAAGTTTGAGCAAGTATGTATGTTAGACAAAGAAAGAACAAGAATGTGAACTTTCAATTAGAATTGTTAGTCAATAGACAGGTTGATTGAGAAAGAAAAGCTTGAACCATAACCGGTGAGAGTGTGATCTTAAACTGTGAGTAAACGACTAGCTTTGAGTAACAGTCTTTGCATCAATAACTGAATTTTAGAATGAAATGTATGAATGAGGACATGAGGAAGGCCATGATTGTATATACAAGCCAATTGACCAAAAAGATTACCTTGAATTATAATTGTATCCTTTGCACCCTTTGTGAGCTAAATTACATTTTCAAAATTGAACCCTGAACTTGAATGAATATCTCCAGATACCTTGTTTAGATTCTAGGAGAACTGATAGTTCAAGGCAAATTACCCCAAATTTGGGGGAGTTGATTGGGATGTAAAGTAAAAGGTAAAGCATCAGCAAACACAACAAATAAGTTGTGTGTTAAAAAAAAGAGCAATCAAAGAGAATGTGTGTTGTTGTAATAAGGTCAAAGACAAATTAAAGTGAAAGGCTAGTAAATAAGCTAATTGTATTGAAAGAAATATTTGGATAAGTCTAGGATTTGTGCTCTCTTAGAATCTAAGCCTTTGAATCCTAGAAAAACCAATTATTTTTGTAGCCAAGCCTCACTACAAGCCTGTAAAAGTCCTTCTGATTCTATTTATTCATTTCTGACTTTATGGCTTGAGATGAAGTTCAAAGATTGGACCTCTTGCTAGTTTTTATTGATGAATAGCTTAAGCACTGGTGCTTGAGTGAAACAAAAGTCGTGAGACTGTGGTTTAAGCTATTTTCCTTGATATCTGTCTTATGCCTAACTTCATCTAATTGTACGAGTTACATTTTATTCTTCTCTTTGAATAACTGCATGCTTTGTGAAAGACAAGTGATGGGGGCATTTTGCTTCATTCTTTTATCATGCAATCAATAACTTTTGTTGCATACACCTTTGTACATAGTCACTGCATGTTTTTGTCACTTGGGGACCAGTGAGTTGTTCTTTATTTGCTTGAGGACAAGCAAAACTGTAAATTTGGGGGAGTTGTTAGTCGATGAATACGACTAACTTTTGTGTATAAAACCTGTGTAAATTGTATCAAACTCCTCCAAGTTATGGTTATTTTGTAATGTTGTAATTACTTTTTGTTAAAGATAGGTAATAAATACTTAGTGCTCCCATTTTGTGTGTTCAATAATCATTTCCTCTCAATTTCAGGTTAATTAGGCAAGTTTGTGAAGTGATGATTTTGATCTGCTCGCTAAGCCAATTGGTCGGCTCAGCGAGCCACCCGCTGAGCACACCACTCTTGCGGCTGAGCGTGAGGAAGAATCTGGAAGAAGGATGAGCTGTGCATGTTTGCTGAGCGAGGGCTAATCCCGTTAAGCGCACTGCTTGAGTCCATCCACTGAGCGAGAAGACGCGCGCTAAGCTGAAATTCACTAATGCGCGCTAAGCGAGCCAGAGTTGCGCTAAGTGTGCAAGCACCAACAAGGCCACCTATTTAAGCCTAAAATTAGAAATAGGAGGGGATTTTTGCCATTTTCTCGAAGAGCTTCTGCATGTGAAAGATTCTAGAGAGAGAAGGGTCTGAATCTAGAGAGTTTTGAGAGATTTTGCTGTGCAAAGACCTATAGAGAATGAAGCTTGAAGAGGAAGTCATCCTGAGAGCTTGAGATGAGTTTGTGAGTGATTGTGAGGTTCTAGAGGTGGAGGAGACATCCCCACTACATTTATTTCTTCAATCCTTCATTTTTCTCTTCTCTTTGTTGTAAAGGAAGCTTCCCAGTTATGGAGAGCTAAATCCTCTATTGGTTCTTCCTTGTGGGTACTTGATATAAATACTTATATATCTATTTAATGATGTTTTATGTGATCTCTGTGCTATCAATACATAATTTCAGTGTGCTTTTTCCTTGATCACGTAGATGCATGCTTTGTTAGGATCATTCAATAGTGGAAACTGGTCTGATTCTTAGAACATGATAGGACAGGGCTAGTTTATCGTATTATCACAAGGGATCGGGGTACGGTAACCTAGTTGTTTGTATATTTGTCTTAATGCGGTTCTGGTCAAGTTTAGTCCAACAAGAGGAATCTAAGGACGATGCTTGATCAGGATTAGGCTAGACTATCATGAGGAATCGGGGTTTAGCATTTCAGGAGACACCATAGAACACATGAGCATTGTTAAGTAGAGAATATCCTTTTAACATCAGGCACCTAATAGGAAGACCAATGTGTTGTCTACTTGTCTTTACACATCATTACTCACTTGATTTTCCTTTTAATAGTTAGTTTACATACCTGTGCATAGTTGACACATCTCTTTTCATACTAGACACATATTCACTGAATATAGCTTTACCAAGTAACACAAGTTCCCCGAGAGTTTGATACTCGGTTCTTACCGTTTTATACTACTTGCACGATCCGGTGCACTTGTCGGGTTCGAACAATAACCAAAAGAAAAACAAAGGCCAACGTGCTTTTGAGAAGAAATAACTAATGGTTTTTCTTTGGAAAATTTTCACCAGTCAGAACACAAGCGGATTTTTTGAAAAATTGTGTGTACACCTAAAGGGTGAATGCTGTGGAAGTTTTCATTAATGCCTAAACGGGCTCGGATGAATGCATAAATTGATAAAGGAGCATCTTTTGGAAATACTGGGTTGATTTAAATAGGGAAAAATGAATCCTAAGCCTTAGTGTCACATGACCACAAACTTGATGTTTGAGTGTCCACATGGGTGCATGCATGATCAGTTTTGCATAAATTTCTAAATCATCGTTGTTGCATGCGTATCATGGAAATAATGTGGGGCATTCCCTTATCCCTAAACCACTTGCCAAACAAACATCTCAGACATACATCATGCACAGCCCTCTACAAGCCTGTTGAGCCAAAACCTTAGCTCATCGGCCATAAACCTTGACCTAGGATAGGAATTGCTACCCTTACCCTCAGAAGAAGGAATGGAAGGATCTCCCAAGAAAGAATCCATTTGCTGTTAAGCTGCAAGTGCGCTTCAAAAGAGAAAGAAAAAAGAAATTCCCGATTAAAGATCAGAAGAAAGCAAAAGAAAAAAAGAAATTCCCGACCAAAGATCGGAAGAAAGCAAAAGAAAAGAAAAGAGAAAAAGAAAATCAACCAATCAAAGATTGGATAAAAGTAAAAAGAAAAAAAAATAATAGAAAAGAAAGAAAGAGAGAAAAAATACGAAAGGTTCTTTGGACTAGACAATGTTTGAACAAAGTGCAGAATTGTCAAAAGCAAAAAGAAAAGGAAAAACAACCATGACCTGGGGGACGCATGAAGCAGTCACCTTCTTGGTTACCAACCAAATCTTTGTGTCCACACTTGTTCCGCGTCGAACCAAAGAGAAAAGAAAAAAAAACAAAAAAGGAAAAGGCCAAAACACTCAGAGCCAAATTTCCCACCAAAGACACCATTCCCGAAAATGTCCTGTTGATCCATGATTGTGCATGTTATCTTTGATTTGATAGGAAATGATTTGCAAAATCAAGTCATGACATATATATGGTTCGGAATTAGGATAAAACACTTGCCTGTGTGAGATTTATACACTTTGAGTAGTTTTCCTCTATTTTCAGTTGAACCCGGTGTTTCCTCTAAATGATCGTAAATCTCATTTATGGTTATGAGAAAATTCTATCAGCATGCTTCCCTTCCCCAATAGAAACATTGTTTTTCTTCAAAAATATATGTTGCTCTGATCGGCTGGAGGTTTGTTTCTTTGCTAAAGCATGTTTGCATTTTAGTGAAAGAATACCGAGACTACTTTAGTCTCACCTTTGTCATCCAGAGACGGCAAGTTCGATGACACGCGGAGACAACATATGGTCATCCGCCGCCCTTGCTATCCAGAGACAATCGAGTCTGATAGCACGCGGAGACACCTCATGGTTATCTACACCTTTGTCATCCAAAGACGGCAAGTCCAATGACATGCGGAGACAAATCATTGTCATCTGCCACCTTCATCAACCAGAGGCAAGCAAGTCCGTTGACATGCAGAGACCAAATGTGGTCATCTGCTCTTTTCATAGAGGACTCAACGTCTATCGACCGAGACTACTTTAGTCTCACCTTTGTCATCCAGAGACGGCAAGTCAAATGACACGCGGAGACAACATATGGTCATCCGCCACCCTTTCTATCCAGAGACAATCGAGTCTGATAGCACGCGAAGACACCTCATGGTTATCCGCACCTTTGTCATCCAGAGACGGCAAGTCCGATGACACACGAAGACAAATCATGGTCATCCGCCACCTTCGTCAACTAGGGGCAAGCGAGCTCGTTGACGTACAGAGACCAAATGTGGTCATCTAATTTTTTCATCGAAAACTCAATGTCTATCGACCAAGACTACTTAAGTCTCCACTCGGCTATCTAGAGACACTCAAGTCTGATGGCATGCAGGGACTGTAATGGTCACTCGCTTTCATTGTCCCGAGGCTATCGAAGTCCCCTTTCCCATCCAGAGACAAACAAGTTTGATGGTGTGCGGGGGTAGTGATGGTCGTCCGTTTCTAATTGTTTTTTGAGATTGTTGCAGTTCCCTTTGCTATCCAGAGACAAGCGAGTCTGATAGCATGCAGAGACAAACATAGTCGTCTATTTCCCTCGTTGAAAGACTCAATGTCTGTCGATCAAGGCTACCGAAGTTTCCCCTGCTATCCCGAGACAAGTGAGTCCGATAGCATGCGGAGACGTCACGATTATCCATTTTTGTCACTTCCAAGGCACCAAGGATTTTGCTGATGCACCTGATGTTTTTATGCTCTTTCTTTTGACAGGTTTCACTGATTGAGTTTTTGGTCGATCGGGTGGAATTTCAACTCGAACGAAATTAATGTCTTATCTTTACTTTCCTTTTATCTCCAATAAAAGATAAGTAAAGAGGGGCAACTTCCATACCCTAATTTCGTCTGGGGACATATGTTTGTCAGCGTACGGACCTTGGTTGACCACTTTGAGATGCTTAACACTCATCGTCACATAATCCATAAATTTTTGTGACGTTTCAGAAGGAAATCAGCCAAAAACGCAAAAAATAGGGGGTGCACTGATCAAACTAAGGGGTGTACCTAGCTTCTGGGCTTATCTAGAAGGTTCTGGAGGGGGGTTACTTCAGGTGGAAGCAACCTAGCTCGCTTGGGCGAGCTGGGCGGCAACCACCTCCCCCATTTTTCTACAAAATGGCGTGGATGGGAGCTAAGGAAGGGGTTCAGCTCTTTTAGCACTCATAATTCACTTAAAATTAGTGAGGAGAAGAAGAAAAAAGGGAAAAATCCAAGCCGAGGTACTTCCATAATGCTTCCATGACGTTTCCATGATCAAATCCATGGACATTCATCACCGTTCTTCTTCATTCTTCATCGCTCGTCGATCTTCAACTGGTTAGTTTTTGATTTTGAATTCATTCTATGCACCCTTAGGGGTCCATTCTTGCTTTGTATGTTTCCATTTCATTCTTCTACTTTCAATATTCTTTTTCTTCGTTTTAAGCGAGTTTCGACCGATCTTTAAGCCGTAACCTCACTTAATTAATGTTTAAATGAATTTCAACCGATCGTTCATGTCGTAACCTCGGTTAAATAAAAAAATAATAAAATAAGTGTCAACTGGACATTTTACTTTGAAAGTCCTCTTTAATGAGTTGAGAAATAACCAAGTGAAACTAAGGCTAAAATCAACTCACAAATCAAGCATTTGCCCACAAAAAGCTCATTTGAAACCGTTTCAAGGTCCAACGCCTTAACGGTCCCTTTTTACTTTTATCGGTGAAAACGAACCATTTAAAAGTCTAAAATCAACACCCCGCATAACTTTCTTACTTTCTAAAGAACTACTTAGGTCTAAGTTCCTCATTGCAATTGAGGATACGTAGGAGCAAAAGCCCCGCTTTTGTCGACCCCAAAAGATAAAAAAACGTAAAAAAAAAGGGAAAATCAAATAAAACAAAATTCATGATTTTGCACATTTGATTAAAGGTTGTCGCCCCTTGTGACGGACGCGTGGGGTGCTAATACCTTCCGCGTGCGTAAAAACAACTCCCGAACCTTTTACTCTTAAAGTTCATAGACCCGCCTTTTGGTTTTTCTAACGTTTTTCCTCAAATAAACGTTGGTGGCAACTCCGAGCATTTTCCTCCCTTGGAAGACGCACCCGTGAGTCTCACGTCGCCCTCCCGCCGAAGGGTAGGTTGCGACACTACGGACCCAAGAGTTTGTAAGACAACCCTTCTTACCCACAATGTATTGGGTATCATGGTTCGTTCGCAGTCATTACCATGGTGCCCAATGCATGCAATTAAGAAGGTGATGCGGACCTTCCGGCTTCCTGTGACGAAGATGACGAGACAAATGTGATGCATGGGTGATGACACGACATGAGCATGCATGCATGAGAGCATGTGGTTGGTAGCACAAAGAGAAACATACTAGACGAACGAGCATGATAATGCAATAAATTAATGCCGAAATGACATAACAACATGGCAAACACAGGAATGATGCACACAATCACGACGTCATAAAAAATATGCATGGACAGATCAAGGAAACAACACATTGTGTTTGTTCCGTGCCCCCAAATTAGGAACCTGATGGAAATAGCTAAAGGTTTGCTATTTAGTGACAACTCCTAAAGGTGGTTGCACATAACTTTCAAAGGTTTCTAGAGATATCATCCTCTTTGATATCATACATTGTGGCGGTAGGGACTACCAGCGACAATGTATCATCAAAGAGAAAAACTCTAGATGAGACTTCACTGTCATCAAGCGAGTTGGAGACCAAGCATGACCACGGATCAACCTCCACTTCCTATGTCTCCACGGACTCGGGTATAGGACCCAATAACTCACTGTGTGTGCAAAGGTGTAGGTGTCATGTGTGTATAGAACAAACAAACATTTCTAAATATGCATGTAATAGGTAAACAGCCACACCGAATACCAAAGCACAGAAAAAGAGTTATATGAACATAAGAACATGAAAGAAAGAAGGGGAAACAAAAATGAAAAAAAAAGGTCATGATAAATATTGCATACAGATTAAATGGCTTAACTCTCTAACAAGTCTCCCCAGTGGAGTCCCCAACTGTCGCAACCTACCCTTCGGTGGGAGGGCGAGGTGAGATTCAAGGGTACGTATTCCAAAAAAGAAAACGCGATGGATTCGCCACCAACGTTTATTTGAGGAAGACGTTAGAAAAACCAAAAAGGGGCCTGCGAATTTTAAAAATAAGGGTTCGGTTGTTGTTTACGCACGAGGAAGCTATTAGCACCCCACGCGTCTGTCACGAGGGACAACAGCCTTTAATCGAGTGTGCAAAATCATGACTTCAATATTTATTTATTTTCCCTTTTTTATGTTTTTACCTTTTTTGGGGTCAACAAGAGCGTTGCCCTTGCTCCTACATATCCTCAAGTGTGATGAGGAACTTAGACCTACGTAGTTCTTTACATGCCAAAAAAAAGTTGTGTGTCGAGTTGATTTAAAACTTTTGAAAGGTTCATTTTAACCAACAAAAATAAAAGAGACCGTTAAGGCGTTGGACCTTGAACAGATTCAAGCGACTTTTGTGGATAAAAACTCAATTCATGTTGATTTCATCTTGGTCTCACTAATTTACTTTCAATCTCATTAAAAGACGATTTGTGATGTAAATGATCGGTCAAAACTCACTTTACAAGAAGAAAAGACATTACTAATGGTAGAAGAATGAGATGAAGATGTGCAAAGCAACAAAGAGGACCCCTAAGGGTGCATAGATTGTATCCAAATCCTTAAAATAAATACTAACCGGATGACGAATGAAGAACACCAAACGAAGAATGATGTAGAAGTCGATTACGATCGCAATTCGGTAACGCCTCGGCCTCATTTTTCTCTTCTTTCTTCTTCTTCTCTTTAAATTTCATTGAAACCTTTCAATGTTTAAAAGTTGAACCCCTTCTTCAGCCCCCCTCACGCCTATTTATAGGAAAGAAGGGGTTTTGGTGGATCTGCAGGTCGCCCACGTGAGCTATTGCTTCAATCTGAAGTAACCTTGCTCGCCTAGGCGAGCTGGTTACTTCACCCCTGCAGAAGCAAGCTTCATGATGATGAATCAAGTTGATTCAAGTAGTTTTGATAATGACAAAGATGATGACAAAAAGCCCAAAGAATGATTTCAAGATTAAGTCAACAAGAAGAAATCAAGAAGATTCAAGAATCAAGAGAAGTTTGATTTCAAGATTCAAGAAAAGATGAATTCAAGATTCAAGAGAAGAAATCAAGAAGACTTCACAAGGGAAGTATTAAAAAGATTTTTCAAAAACAAACATAGCACAGTTCTGTTTTTTAAAAGAATTTTCTCAAAATTTTCTAAGTCACCAGAGTTTTTACTCTCTGGTAATCGATTACCAGTGGCAAAGTTTGATTTCAAAAGTTTTCAACTGAATTTGCAACGTTCCAATTGATTTCAAAATGGTGTAATCGATTACAAGATATTGGTAATCGATTACCAGTGTATCTGAACGTTGGAATTCAAATTCAATTGTGAAGAGTCACATCCTTTCATAAAAAGCCTTGTGTAATCGATTACAAGGATTTGGTAATCGATTACCAATGACAAGTTTTGAACAAAAATCAAAAGATGTAACTCTTCCAATGGTTTTCAGGTTTTTCTAAAGGTTATAACTCTTCCAATGGTTTTCTTGACCAGACTTGAAGAGACTATAAAAGTAAGACCTTGATTTGCATTTGAAAAACACTTACAACCTTTACAAACAACTTATCATCATATTCTTTTACAACCTTTGAATCTCTTTAAACTTCTTCTTCTTCTTCCTTTGCCAAAATCTTTCTAAAGTTTTCTGGTTTCCAAACCATGAAAACAAAAGTGTGCTATTCATCTTTTTCATTCTCTTCTCCCTTTGCCAAAAAGAATTCGCCAAGGACTAACTGCCTGAATTCTTTTTGTGTCTCTCTTCTCCCTTTTCCAAAAAAACAAAGGACTAACCGCCTGAATTCTTTTGTGTCTCCCTTCTCCCTTGTCAAAGAATTCAAAACGACACAATCTGAGAATTCTTTTGATTCTTCCCTTTCCCATAAACAAAAGATTTCAAGGGACTAACCGCCTGAGAATTCTTTTGTTTCCCCTTCACAAAGTTTCAAAGGACTAACCGCCTGAGAACTTTGTCTTAACACATTGGAGGGTACATCCTTTGTGGTACAAGTAGAGGGTACATCTACTTGGGTTGTTGTGACTGAGAACAAGAGAGGTTACATCTCTTGTGGATTAGTTCAAGTGGAGGATACATCCACTTGGTTGTTACAAAGAGAACAAGGGATGGTACATCCCTTGTGGATCTTTGCTTGTAAAGGATTTTACAAGGTTGAAAAGAAATCTCAAGGACCGCAGGTCGCTTGGGGACTGGATGTAGGCACGGGTTGTTGTTGAACCAGTATAAAACTCTTGTGTTTGTCTTCTTCTTCCCTACACTTTAATTATCGTTTTTACTTTTGGTTAAGTTTCTATTTTTGTTTTTTACTTTCTTAACATTTTAGTAAAATCCTTAGAAGGGTAGATTTTTAATTAGTAAAGGTTCGTTAATAATTAATTCAACCCCCCCCCCTTCTTAATTATTCTAAGGCCACTTGATCCAACAACCCCTACGCTATTTGGGGGGCCAGGCTTGCCTGGGGTCAGAAAAAGCTTAAAATGACCCTTTTGCCCTCCCTTTTAGGTATTTTCCGCATTCTTTACCGAAACGTCGAATAATGTTTCCTCTTGCGCAACAACTGGTGTCGAACAACTCAATTCGGCTAGCGAGAATCAAAACGTTAGTGAATGATAATTCCCAGACGAAATTAGGGTCTGACATGTGTTAATTTCTTTTATAATAAAATCACCTTGCAATTTTTGTACCTGTGATGATCGTGAACCTTCGTTCGTTGGAGCAGACAGACAACAGTAGAGTACGTGAAGTGAGATTCTTTTGTGGAGCCGCCAAGCCAACGTGATGACGTTGGAATTATTTTGGGAGAGTTGTGTTTTGTTAATCAACTCCCTGTAACTGGTTCTATACTTCTTTTTTGAATTGAGGATGTAAATCATAGATTTAATTATATGTATGAACTAATTTACTTTTCTATTATGTGAATGTGTACTAAGTTAATATATATATATATATATATATATATATATATATATATATATATATATATATATATATATATTTCATTTAAATAATTGTGTGTTGTTTGGTGAATCTATATCGCGAAAAATTTACTCTCATTTTTCATAAGCAAATTAATGAAATTTTCATTTAAAAATTAAAATTTACGTACTTTAGAGTGATGATATCATA
Source organism: Glycine soja (assembly GCF_004193775.1). NCBI lineage: Eukaryota > Viridiplantae > Streptophyta > Magnoliopsida > Fabales > Fabaceae > Glycine > Glycine soja. The sequence continues at coordinate 22,529,223 of NC_041020.1, read as the reverse complement.
ACGACAAGACAGGTCGTTACAATTTTCATGACAAATATCTTGGGCTACCACTTTATTGGGAAAGTTTAAGATGATTTTCTCTAGCATTTAGAAGAGTGTGTAATAAAAATTGAACAAGTGGATGGAGCAATCTCTTTCTAGAATGGGTAACGAAATACTTATGAAATCTGTTGCCCAAGCCATATCAAATTATGTAACGAGTTGTTTCAAGCTTATTGTGAGGACTTTTGATAACCTTCATCTTCTAAAAAATTGACGGGAACAGAAGAATAATGAAATAAAAAAAAAAAAAAAGATCCACTAGATTTAATTGGACCGATATATGGAAACCTAAAAACATGGAAGGATTGAGTTTTGAGAACAAAAAGTAAAGTGGAAACAAAGTTGCATTTTTGTAATTTCTATTTTTCATTCGTGGACAAAAACATTGCTCAATAAATCTGCATATTGTTTACATGATTTTTTTACTATATTATAAATGAAAAATATTGATTGGCTTCATCAGTAACTAATTTTCTTCGAAAAACCTATCAAACCACCTTTAACAAAATCTTCTCTTCCAATCACATTCAAAAGACTTGAACTCAAGACTTTTAATCCAAATCTATTTTCACTCAAACAAATGGAATATTAGTATGGGATTTTTTTTAACCAAATAATAGATTATAAAAATACGAAAAATATATTGTTAATCTAGCTGTAATAAGCATATAGGTTACCTGTAAGGTTTGGATTGCCTCTTTTTTAAATACAATGTTATGCCACCTAATTCATAAAGAATACATTTTTTTTCTAACACAGTCTCTGTTATTAGCTAATATTTATTGAAAATCATGAAATCATAGATGAGACTTGTTAAATAAAAAGTAAGACTTATAATTTCATAATTCCCACAAATGGGCCCAAAATTAGAGTAAGTATATTTATAGAGCAGCTTAAGTTGTAATCAAAATATACATAAGAGGTAAACATTAGTAGAATAGAGCAAGCTGGGGAGAACTGATAGCATCACAAACAATAGCCTCCCATCTATAACCAAACTTGAAGAGGCGGGAGTATAATGCACATGAGAGCTATGTGATGTGATAGCATGGGCAAGAATTAGGAATTCATTGCAATTAAGATATCAAAAGATGGCTGAACTAGTTCTGCGAAGCTGTTGCTTTGGCTTAGGCTCAGGTGGTGGCACAGATGGCAATGCCCTCTCCATTTCCTGTGACAAGGAAAAACGTTAATCAATAAAATCCTTTTGGGTAAATAGCTAAAATTGTGCCTGAAAGTGTAATGTGATGACAAATTGATATCTGAAAGATGAAAAATACAAATTTAGTCCTTGAATGTGCAAAAATTATGACAAATTAATCGTGCCATTAAATTTGTGAGACTATTTTTTCATTAAGTTATGTTCAACGACCAATTTAACAATAAGTTATATTTTTCAAGGATCAATTTAACATTAATTTGCAAAATTTAGGGACCAATTTGTCATTAAATTGTTTGTAAAACTTATTTGTCGTCCTTTTTGCATATTCATGGACTAAATTTGAATTTTTCATCTTTGAGGGATCAATTTGTCAACACCTCACTTTCAAGAACAAATTTCCCTATTTACCCAATCCTGTTTTAATAAATTAAGTACTTAAAGCAGAAGAAAATAAAAAGGTAAAATGAACTAAACTTTTCTCTGAAGTTTTTTTTTTTTTCTTTTTGAACAGCAAATACAACTTTTATAAAGAGGCCAACAAATTTCTCTTAAGTTGACATCAACTTGTACACTTCAACTTTTATAGAAGTTCTCTCATCTAACTTCTTGAAAAGCTGAGATACATAAGCTGATTTTAACTTATAAGAAAAGTTTGATTCATTTTTTTTTTCTTTTCTATTCATACAAGTGCTTACTTAAGAAATTTATCCAAACATAACCTAAGTTGTCATGACACAAATACTCTAAAAGTTTAAGCTATTAGGGAAAGACAAGTGAATTGCTTTATTATATCTCTTAACTTTCTAAAAAATTCCACAAATAGAATAAAAACAACAGTGATTAGTACACGGCAAACTCAAAGCATCAGTCCATCACACACCATATCGTTGGTTCAAAGATAATTTTTAGTTGGTAAAGTCATGTCATAGAGAGCTATGTCCTGCTTCAAATTCTAAGATCCTAAACAAGGTTCTAGATTATAACTGGTTATGGATATTTAACCTGAACTACTTTCAGTTTCCAATCAGGTAATGTAATCCTCTTTGTAGATGTAAGTGTTACAAAATAAGTGCACTGTGTGTTTAAAACTGTAGAATGCTTTTCTGTTTTCACAAACAGGAAAAAAAATGTTGTTAGCAACTCCATCCTCCAGAAGATTGAGATTGAAGTTATTCCCCTGTGCTTTACAATTTTGGGACCTCCACTCTTCATTGAAGTTGAAGTTGCATTATAAGTACTGGATAACTGTTAAGGTTCCTTGGAAGTTGTAATGAAGAAATAGAACCAATAGCTTGGGATAATTAGAAAAACAAACATATTGGGAAAAATCTAAGTCCCACATTGACTAGAGATAAGGCCAACATAGAGGATATAAGTGAGGTGTAACCCTCACCTCATGAGTTAGCTTTTGGAATTGAGTTAGGCCCAAACCCACATTCTAAGAAAACAAAAAAAGAACAAAAGGGTTTAGACCACCAAAAGAGAGACCTTAAAACTATGGACAATCATGTTAAGGTTCTCTCAAACAAATTCGATTTATTGTGATAAACACAATATTAGATGATTATAAGTGGATAATAAGATATATAGTTGGGAACATAACATAGTGTTCTGATACAGAACTATATGCGGCAAATCATTATAGAACAGTATCACTTAATAACATTAAGTTCAATTTTTTTTTAGCATTCTCATCTCCTTTTTTTTCTGTGGTATTGATTCTCATCAAATTGAGGGCGAGCCCTGGTGCAGCGGTAAAGTTGTGCCTTGGTGACTTGTTGGTCATGGGTTCGAATCCGGAAACAGTCTCTTTGCATATGCAAGGGTAAGGCTGCGTACAACATCCCTCCCCCATACCTTCGCATAGCGAAGAGCCTCTGGGCAATGGGGTACGAAGTTTACGAAGTTTTTATTGATTCTCATCAAATTGACTTGAAATATATCAGTAAGCGAAACTGCAAATAAAATGGTTGGGCCACTGGACAAATCTCTTAGAAGCCAAACCACACCATAGTAAAACTAGATTTGGCTGTCTTAGCCAATGTGCATTATCAACTTCAACAAGTCATCAATCTGCTTTTTTTTTTTTTCATTTAAGCAAAAGGAAGATAAAACTACTAGCACCAGGTTTTCAAAATATTTAAATATTTGGAGCTAGTATTTATCACCAGAGTTAGAAAGAATAAAAGATATTATGAGGTTTTAACAGAAATTATTGGTAATCTAGGGTTAAAAACTTTTCAGATGGACTCATTATTCCCAGTTCAAATTTCATTTCAGAGTACAGTACAGCAGTAGAGAAGCTTGCAGAACTACCTCATGATCCTTCAGAGCACTTTTTTCTTTACCAGATATAACCCCAAAAGCCTAGAGCATTCCACATTTTAAAGCTTTTAAAGTCTATCTATGCTACCAGTAAGATTTCCAACACTCATCAGAATCCAATAACTCTGTCTCAATAACACAGGAAACTTGAAAAATCTTGTAATATCAGTGCAATGGTTGATTGGAATTAAGTATTTAACAAAGGTTGCCATAAAAAAAAAAGTATTTAACAAAGGTACTTTATAATAAAATGGTTCAAACTACACTATTTGCAATTAATAAGACCAAGAAACAAGCACTTCACTGATGAAGTACGCATAAACACTAAATATTTTTACTTCAATCTTTCCACAATGACTTTCCCAGTTAGCCACAATTACCAAAGACAGGCAGCAAAGTAATAATAAATATTCACATGGCCAATCAATGGAGTTTTCGGCAACTTATAAATTGCTAACTACTAATAGGATGCATTATGATTGTAAAGGAAGAGCAAATTTCACTTTTCCCTGAAAAAAAAATCTATTTTATTTTTGGTTAATACTCCACACCTCAATGCAAAACACACATTTATATGAAAACTGTAGATCCAAATGCAATTAAAATACTAAAGAATCATAATAGCAATAAAGATCGGCCTATCTTAGAATTCCAACTAGTATGGCCATTATTATCATTTGTTTTGAGCCTAGTCCATTGTTATTTTTCCTTTTTAGACTAAAGAATATGATGAATAACTAGAGGCCTTACAGGTTGGTTCTCTACAGACATATCAATTTATTCATTAATCAGTACAATTTATTTCATCAACTGCAGCATATAATATACTATATAGTACATACTACATACCTAGCACAATCACTTTTCAGTGTCATAAATCACATGCCTAACCAAAATATCACACAACCAACAGTATAGACAAGCTTTGGCCAGATGAAATCCTTTTAAACAACAAGCATTTCAGCCATACACTTTCCTGCCAAGATGGCAGGCCGCAAGCCATGAAGAGATGCGACCAACAAATATTTCATCATATAATTAAGAAAATAAAAAAGCAAAAGCATAGAATTAGAAACATACATTTAGTCTTCTAAGCCTTTCATTCTCCTCTTCTAATCGTGAAACTTTAATCTCCAGTTCTTGTGTGTATGCCTGTTCATTGACATAGATAATACCTTGCATCAACTTTTTTGAATTTTATTAACCAAAGAAATACGACTTTACACTATGTTATAAAAAAAAACAAGTAGATTTAAAAGAAATAACACCAAACACATTCACACACAAATGTATATTACCTGTCTTCTTGCCCGTGACCGAGCAGCAGATTCCCTATTTTTAATCATCCTCTTCTGCCTCCTCTCCACAGTTTTCTCCACCACAACACCAGAGGCACCCCTTTTTCGACCTGGAGTTTGTGTATCCGATAACGTCCCCATTAAAGAAGCCGGCTGCTCGGAGTATGCTGCATCCAAAACCAGATTCACTCCAACCTGGAAAGGCTGCTGAATGGCATGGCCAGCCACATAACCCCCCATCACATTCGGCTGCTGCGTCGAAGAAGAGAGCTGCTGGTATTGCAACCAATGGCCATGTTGTGAGAAAGCCCCATTTGAATCAACCCCTGACATAGCCCCACCCTTGGTAGGCAAAGCTTCAGCAACCACTCCAGCCTTCACCAAGAAGTCCTCCAGAGTCATCTCACCCAGTGTAGCTTGCCTTTCCTGGATTTTTTTATCCCTATTAGTGACCTTCTTCAGTTGCATATCTTTCCAAACCTCATCAACAGTTTTCCTGCTAAGATCCCTAGACAAAGTTAGGCTCCCCTGAGGATTCAGAGAGGAGCCGGAAGCAGCAGCCTTGCCATGCGGCATGTTAGTAGCATCACCAACACCAAAGTCCCAGCCAGAAGCCTCACCACCACCACCAGCTTCAGCACTCCACACACTCTTCAGCAACTCATCAAGATTCATGCTGCCAAGTGGCTTCCCCAAATTCCCAAGTTGGTTATGCACCTCATCAAGGGTCAGATTATACAAGGACCCTTGCCTAGCCAAAGGGGTAGTAGTCTTTGGCTCTTGCACTGCCCCACCCTGAGATCCCATTTTTCTCAACCCTAACAACACAAACCTACAATTCTATATCATACATCTCCAAAGCTCTTCATTAAGCACAAATGAAAAAACAAAGATAAAAATGAAAAAGGTACAGAATACACCCTGAAATCAATCCTAATTCCTTATGCCGAACACAATACCAGTTTCTTTGAGCTTTTGGAGATTTGATAACAGGCACTCACAAACACAAAGCAAGTAAATTTGAAGTGGAGGGTGGAAATAGTGGGTGAAAATTGGTCCCAAAAGAAGAAAAAAAAAAAGATAAGCCAGATCAGATTTCAAGGGAATCAAAGTTATACAGAATAGATGCTCCACACACCAACATAGGATGGCACTTGAGAGCAAAGCAAAAGATAAAAGCCATCAAATAATAATCATCATGCATGTCATTTCCATCATTATCACCACTGTACATTAGAGAAATAAAAACCCAAACTTTTTATCCTACAGAAACCTCAGCACAAACAAAACCACTTTTGGTCATGAAAACTGAACAGCTGAACATTCCCTGCTGAGACAACATTGCTCATTACACTATCAAGCAAAAAGGGTGATTTGAGTTTTTTTTTTTTTCTTTTCCCCTTCAAATAAAAAAAAAATCATATTAATGAATAAAGAAATTTTGGAAACGGTTGAAACAGTAGACAGTTCTAGACTTCTAGTTCGAACTAATGAGCTTATAACAAAACCAAAATATTTGGAGGGTCACTCCACTTTCAGAAGTATTTTGTATTTCACCAACTTGTACTGTTTTACTTGCAGACGTACCAAATATGAACCTCCAAAGTCTAAATAAAAATGGGCATTTCAAAATTTTTTTCTTTGGGAGTGGGGACACCAGTGCACACCAAGCAAGGTAGAATAAATATTAAAAAGGCTATTATTATTATTATTATTATATGGAAGAGGCACTACCTTTTCTCCGTCACTAGTCTTTTTCTTTCTTTTTACTTAATATAAAATTTAAATGATAAAGATGGTTGTGTTAAGGTGATGACTCAGCTGATGAATGCAAGCTTCTTCACAATTTTTTAATTAGAAACACAATCAATATATTATTAGTTAAGAAAAATCATACATTTTAGCAAATAACAACACATGTCAATGAGTTTATTAAGAAGGATCTCAATTTGATTCTAACATAATATATCTTTAAAGAAAAACAAAATTTTTTAAGTTTGATTAAATTTTGAACTTAGAATTAATTTTATAATCGATCTAAAAGATTAAAATTATAAAAATCTTACAAAATTTCAAAAAAGAAAAATAAAAAATCCTTATTATTAATATGGTTAAAAAATTATATATTAAATAAAAAATTGAATTCACCTCGGTTAATAAATCTTATATGAAGTTCAATCAATAATAAAGTAATGACAACAAATGTATTATTAGCTTTTAAAGGATTTTTATTCGATCACATTAGTCCGAAAGGTACATAAGTGAGCTCTACATCTAAACTTCAGAATGTTCACGATAAAATGGTGCTTTTGTAGCACCAACCTTTCCTCTCTTTTTTTGTTCTTTTTTTTGTTTTTTAATTTTAGACAGTCAAAATAGCAATTGATATACGACTAGGATGTGTTTTTATTTGATAAAGATAAAAGGGTACGATTGCATTTTGGAAACCATAGGATTTGATCCGTTCAAAAAGGTTTTGTAGAAAATGTTAGATAAAAATTGTAATTTGTTCTTCTTTTTTTTAAATATGTTATTTTAGTCCTTTAATTTTTTTAATTGAAATATTTTGTTTCTCATTTTTAAAAATCTACAATTTTAATTTCTTATTTAATTGAGATATTTATTCCTCACTTTTAAAAATTAGCGATTTAAATATATATGATTGATTAATTTCAAAAGTTAATTTGTGTATTTCTATTAATATTAACTTACATATATATATATATATATATATATATATATATATATATATATATAACGCATGTGTGACATGTTTTTTAAATTATTTAATTATTTATAAGTTAATTTATAAGGAAAAAAATAAAAAAATATATGATTAATATTTGAAATTAGTCATAAGAATTACAATCATGAATTTTTTTAAAAGTAAAGGATAAAATCTCTAAATTAAAATTGTGAATTTTTTTAAGTTGGAAAATGAAATATTTTAATTAAAAAATAGAAAAACTAAAATCGCATATTTAAAAAAATAAAAATACATGGATTTCAATTTAGCCAAAAATGTTATCAATACATTCTCTATCATATTTTTTTATTAAAAAACTATTTAATATGTTTTTAACAAATGTCTTTAAGCTAGTGGTTATAGTAATTGTTAAGTAATTAATAAATATTATATATAATTATTTGAAATTACGAAAAGAGAATTACATATATCATATATTTCAGCAACAAATTCTAACCTTTTGCTCTAAGTGAACTCAAATTTTTATATTTCAATTTTATTTTCATATTTTTACGCACGTGTATAACCAGTAAAACAATATGGCTACCACTATACCCATTGTTTAGAAACTCTTGCATTCATATACAATGTGATATTTTTATTGAATTTGGATTTATACCGTTCAGTGTCAGTTCTCTACAATATTGGAATGAAATACCCAGTGGCGGAGCATGAGGAAAAAATTTGTAGGGGTCAAAATTATAAAGATTATAATATATAGATTTTTTTTTTTGGGTTCTTTTAAACATTTAATAATTCTATTTAAAATTTTAACTATTTTCTTAAGAAATTATGTTTTATGAAAATAAAAATTTTATTTCTCTAATATAATAATAATAATAATAATAATAATAATAATAATAATAATAATAATAATAATAATAATACTAATAATAATACTAATAGTAATTATTATTATTATTAGTATTATTATTATTATTATTATTATTATTATTATTATTATTATTATTATTATTATTATTATTATTATATTTCTTTTTTTTTCCTACTTTTATACCGTTGTATGCTATTGAATGGAAAAGTTGAAAATTTTATCTTTAAATTTTTTAATAAAATTTTGTAAAAAACAATAAGTTTTGTTACAAAACAAAATTATTATGAGGACACATATAAAAAACTATGAACTTTGCAACAAATTTAAGAAAACAATCATATTTTTACCAATATTATAGAGAATTTTTTTAGACAAAAGATGCAAAATTCACAAACTTAATAAACAAATATGGATAAAATAATTCAAAGAAAAATTGGTAAGTTTGAGTCATAATTTATAAGTTTTTTCTATACCCAAATGAAGATATAAAAGTGGTAGAAAAATGGATTTAGAAATGCAATATAAATAGTTTGATAGGCAAAATTGTAAATTTAGTCCTCCTATTTGTCTCAAAATTACAAATTTGGTCCCCTACAATTTAATTAATGAATTTAGTTTTTTAGTTTTTTGCAATTCCGTTATTTCAGTTCTCAACCCCGAAATTAGGCGTTGATTGTTAATTGTTTACTTTGATCGTCACATGTTGCGCTTTTATTAGACGTTGACCGTCACGTATCACGCTTTTATTAGAAGTTGACGTTAATTAGGCACACAAAATTAACATCCAATAAAAGCATGACACGTGACAGTCAACGTCCAATAAAAATACAACATGTGACAATTAAAGTAAGCAGTTAACGGTCAAAGTTTTATTTCAGGGGTTAGTGACTGAAATAACGAGATTGCAAAATATTGGGAGACTAAATTTATAAATTAAATTATAGAGGGACCAAAACTGAATTCTGAGATAAATAGGATGACCAAATTTACAATTTTGCCTAGTTTTATATTATGAAAAGGAGATTAATTAATAAAATAAGCAATTTATATAAAAAAAAACATGTTATTCAATTAGTCATAAGTGTTGATGTTATAAAAAAAACTTAAAGTGTAATATTAATAATAATTATTATTATTAAAGATTACCTTCTTTATACTCTTATAATGACTAAATATTTATAAACTGAAATTCTTTATATGTATTCTTTGAATGACTTCAATTCATTAATATTTAATAATTGAGAAATAAATTATTATAATATTATAAAAGAAATTATTAGTGATGACTAAAAATATAAAACCATTTTTTAAGGAGATAGGAGGACCAAGTCTGATAATAATAATCATAAGAGCTTTTTTTATAGTTTTACTCCTATTCCCACTCCAATCCTCCGGATGCTGGGTTATATGGTCTACCATTACAACTCTACATACATAGCTATAATTCAATATTAATTAAATAATTATGTTTTAATTAAATACATGTATAAAGGATAAAAGTTAGAAAGATTACCTCATATTTTATAGTCTATTAATATTATTTCTTTCTTGTTTATTGTGACCTTCCTAGTGTGAGGTAGCATGGAAAATGAAAATGTCTTGTTGTTTATGGTAGAAATTCGTGTGGGTAATTGAAAATAATTATACTAATATTTTTATTCTTGATTCTAATCAATCATAAATAATTTATTTTATTTAGTTGAATAAAATTGTGATTATGAGTTTTTTTTATTAAACTAAAAGTATTTTAACTTTCAATTAGGAGAATAATGAGATTAATTTAGAAAATAATTTGAAGTAACATTGCATTCAAAATGTTATGCAAAGCTAGAATATCTTGAGAAGTGACGTTTAATCATTTATTAAATCAAAACAAAAAAACATTCGATTACATTTACAATTAAAAAACTATGTGAAACAAATATCTTTAGAAGTAGAGATATAATTGTTTGTGAATTCAAAACAAAAATTCTTCGATTATGTTCACAATCATAAAACTATATGAAACAAATATCTTCAAAAATAAAGATATAATCATTTATTAAATTGAAATACAATACGAAATGAAGAAAAATAAAAGTTAAATTTTAGAGAAGAAATGAGGATTAAAAAGAATTTAGAGTTTGGAGAAGAAATGTAGAAGAAGAAAATTGCAATAAAGTAAATTGAACAAAAGAAAATGAATGAAAAGATAAGTGTTAAAATGTTGGTTCGAACATACACATTTTCCTAGAATCGGTAGCCTTTTCCTGTCCGATGTGATGATGTAGATACAACTTGTGCAAATGTTCTCCTCAAGGGAAAATTACTATTGTTGTGCCTATTTATAATTTTTCAACTCAATGGTCGAATTACAAGATTTAAACATGTGTATAACTTATTCAAATAGACTATCTAAGATGTTGACAACTGTCTCTATTTCCTTCGTCAAAAAAATTGTTGATAATTGTCTTCTTTGTTTCTTTTGTCAAAAACCTTATGATAACTGTCTTCGTTCCTTCTATCGGATATCTGTTGATAATTGTCTTTAGATGCGCAGTCGGAAGTCATGTGTCTTTAGATTTTTGTTTGCGTCTTCAAATGATTTATCTTCAAAAACTCTTTTCCCAAATCCAAATCACCAAACACTTAGAAACTTTCTAAATATTTTATTAGATAAATCTGTTTATACTTTCACATTTTGATTGTCCATTGAAATGAGCATTACACCTCCAGTAAACTTCTTTTTGATTGTTCAATCTAAATGAACACTACACCTCCTATAAACTTCCTTTTGAATTGGTAATCAAATCCTCATTCATTCATGCAATCAAATGACTTCCAAATCTTACTAAACAATATATATTCACTTGATTCTAATGTCAATACTTAATCATAACATCAACTTACAAAAAATCTCTTTCAATTCAATCACAATATACCCTTCTTTGATTCACCAATTGAAAGCAATGTTTTTATGACAAGTCGAATTAGCCAATTTTTGAACATGACATAGAATCTCTACACTTAGAAAATTTTACTCACAACCCCAACACTTACTAAACAAATTGTAACTAATTTTCTTAAAGGCAATTGATGTATTAACAAAATAAATAAATAACTTAGTTAAAGCACATAGTGTTGGCTAAACAAATTATAACTGAATCATTACCTCTAACAAAATATTGGTTATGATCTTGTGTTTTGCATATACACTATGATTCTTATAGGGGACGTTTGTTTTATAGGTAGATTTTTTAGTCCCGAGAATATTGGAGGGGAAAAAATAATCACACATTTTTTATGAAGTAATAAAATAATTAATCTCAGTAATTGTTTTACCTAGGTAAGCAATAATCTCACCTTCAGTCAATATTTAATCCCCATGTTTTATTCCCAAGAATAATATTCTCAAGTCTAAATTTTTTTTCCATGAAACAAATGCCCTTTTGCTTTTGAAGGTTTTCGATGGTGTATGTACGAAATCTAATTGTTGGATTCTAATTATTTGGCTTACTTTATCAAACTATTGTAATAGAGTAAATTACACTAATATTTTATGAGATTTTGCAAAATTATATTTTTTGTTTGTTTTTTTTAACATTTTCGGTAGCCTCTCCTATAGGAGAACACAATGTAACATTTTCCAAACAATTGTTGGAGTTAGTGTGGTGTATAATGAAATATCAAATATTACACTAAAAGGAGGGTTGAATAGTGTGTTAGTCAAATATGATAACTTTTTTCTCAATAGAATGATTTTCATTGTGTGATCCAATGAGTGAAAACACAGTTTTAGTGAAACACAAATGATTGTCATCCAATGCAGATAAAAACAGAGTTTTCAGAAAGGTTTTTCAAATAATAATTGTGTGACCAAGTGAGTCAAAGTAAGTTTAAGAGAATACTAATTAGATAGGTTAAGAGAGAAATAGATTAGTTTATCATTACAAAAAATTCATGATTTACGACCGAAAATTCAGTCTCTAAACTGTTAAATTTGGCAGCTAAATTGGTTAGCAACCGAACTAGTGCGTTGCAAAAACTCTAGTCGCTAAGCCCTTAGCAACCGAATCATAATTCACTATTTAGGGACCAACATGTTTGGTCGCAAGTACATAAAATTCGGTAGTTGAGTATTTGGTTATCTTACTTGGACCAAATTAGCAACAAAATAAATAAATTTTAAACAAAAGATAATAATATATAACTTTGGTGGCTATTGAATAATCAATTTATAAATAAATAATAATAATACATTCGGTCACTAATTTTATCAAAATATATTTGAAATCTATTCGGTCTCTAATTTAGTCGCTATTCAATAACTAATTTTTAAATAAAATAAATTAAATATGCAGTTCAGTCGGTAATTTGGTCCCTATTGAATTTTTAATTTTAAATGTAAAATAAATTAAAAATTCAATTTGATCGCTATTTAGTAATGAATATTAAAAACAATAAATCGGTCACAGATTCGGTTGCTAAATGAAAATATGCTATATTTTGTTTTTTCATTTATTACATTTTGACCTGCTTAATAATTATTGACTTTAAATATAATTCTTAATTAAATTGTATAATCAGAATTATAAATAAAAGTGGACATTCATAATGTGTAAGTATATCTAATAACAAAGTTCTAATTTAAAGATTAATAAAATGGAAATTCGAAGTTTTCAAGGTTTAATACAATGCAATGTCAAAGTTTAATAAAGTTCAAATTCATAACTAACATGGAATAATCAAACTAAAATAAATAATAACTAGGAGTCAATGATCCTCTAACATGTCATGAGGATGATCAACCTGAGCATCATGAACATGGTACTCAGTTCCATCTGCTCTAGTAGTCGATGGACTAGTAGCTAGCATGATAGATTGAATATGAAAGTGTTGTAATATATGTTGCATTTGCTCATTTTGTTGATGAATTTTCTCATTTTGCTATTGCATTTGTTATCCCATCTCCTGACTTTGCTGGTCATGATTCTCCATCAACTACAACATCTTTTCCTCAAGTGTCCTCTCCTTATCTGCCTTTGCCAAAAGCTCAACATTCAATTTAGTAATTGTCTCACGCATTTCCTCTATTTGGTCTTCCACAGGAGCAATAGAAGTAGATGGAGCTGATTTTGAGCAACTAAACCTTTTGCTCAAAGCGCCTAGCCCGAACACGTTCCCATTGTAATTTGGACCTCCAACAACATTCACATATATTTCATTATCATTAACAGAAGTAGCAATGTTAGGGGAATCTTGTGTGGATGTGCCTTCCTATGTGAAATGTTGTAGGATTTCCTCTCGGTGATGTTGATATTTCTCCTGCAATATAAAGTGAGATATGAAGATAAATTATTAAATGTGTAGACATATAAGGATTAATATTCAAGAAAATCACCACTAATACAGGAAAATGATTGACTTTAATCTACTATAGTACTATAGTAGGCTTTAAAGTTTATACCGGCCAATCATGAACAATGGCTCGCTCTTTTGCTGGGTACCACCTATACTCTTTCAGCATAAATAGGAAACAAGAACTAAATTAGAAATGATACAAGAAACAATCTATTTTAAATTAAACCACAATTCAAATTACATTAAACTCTCCAAACCACTTATCGTGAAGGTCAATTGATACCTTCAACCAAGTTGCAACTAGTTCATCAAACTATGCCTTAATGATCCCTGATATGATATTAGAACATCCATATGTTGGTTGAAACCTATGTACAAAGACATTATCAATACCACATTTAAAAAACATTTTAGAAAAATTATTTTTTAAATACAATGCACTTACTATCCTCTATATGCACGAATGAAAGGCCTCTGATTAGCAATATGTTCACAATTTGGATCAAGTGGGTACTCAAGTGTAAGAGAATCATTTGGTGCTGAAGGTGAAGCATCTCCAACAGGGGTAGTGGGAATTGACTCTCTTACAAAGGTTGAATTTGGTTTGTCTTAAGTTGTAGGAAGTGTGTTTGGTGCCAGTGCAACGACATGAACCATCGACTCTGAGGTTGACTGATATATGAATGGAAGAGGTCGAAATGTTGGTGTAATTGGAGCTCCCAAACTAACACCATGACTTTTAGGATGATTAAATATTCTGTAACCACCACCTCTACCTTTATCTGCTATCTACAAGTTTGATTTTGTTACACACGTACATACATACGTATATACATACATGTGTGTGTGTGTGTGTGTGTGTGTGTGTGTGTGTGTGTGTGTATGTGTGATATTTAAGAACAAATAAATAGAAAGTGAAGTACCACAAGCCATACACTTTAGTAAACAAATAAATCCAACTTGTTTATGAAAACTCACATAAACATGTTTTCTACACCAAAATAGGTCACTTATCTTCTCTTTCATATTCACTACAAGAGTAAAAGTAATAATTATTACAACCCACAGTCATACAAATGTAAAAAAAATATATACAATGAACATAAGGCATGCAATCAACTTTAATGTATGAATTACCTAAGAAGTATTTGTATCATCAAAATCACTCTCAATCTCATTCTCACTTAATATGCATTCATCCTCATTTGGTTCAACCAAGTTTGGTTGTTTAAGTAAATTTGCATCTATCTTTTCTCCACCTCCATCAACATCTGCAAGAGATTCATTAATGATATCAGGGTAAACTTCCAACACTTCTTGAAGCCCCACAAGCTCATCATCTTGGTATAGAGCCTTTTGCTTAGTTTCACTTACTATATTGTCAATGATTTTGATGCAAGCTTTTGTCTTCATTATGGCTAACCATCCTCGATATCCCTCGAGATATGTTGTGTAATAAACTTATTTTGCTTGTTGTGCCAATATGAATGGGTCATATGCTTTAGTATATCTTTTTTATTGCCTTACTTCAACAATCTCATACTTTTTATCTACTTGTGTCCCTATATTATGAGTATTATTAAACCAATCACACTTGAATAGAACTAACTTCATCAAATGGGATGCCAATATACTCCAATTGAATAATATCATACAACATTCCATAAAAATCAAATTTTAGTTTACCATCAGTTCCCGTACATAAACACCATAATTAGAAGAATTCATGCCTTTATTTTGTTAGAGATAGGGGGAGAAACATGAAGACTAAGTCTTGGAGCTTGAAGAAGTTTTGTCTTTTAAATGTCCAACTCTCTTGAGTGGCATTTGTATTGATTGTTGTATTGTATGTTGCATCTTAGTCGCTATATTTTCATATGTACATCATGCATCATCATGTAGAAGTAAGAAGAGTGTTTCTAAAGTTAGAAACTTTCTTCAATGCATAAAACTCTTTGTTTTCATTGATTACAAGGCTGATTGTAATCGATTACACAAGTGTTTGTAGCTTGCAGAGAACTTTTTCGTATCGATTTAGTCGATTACAAGCTAATTGTAATTGGTTACATAGTTCAGTTAAGACAATGATTGGTTTTTCAAGAGTCTCTACTTTAATCGATTACCAAGTGATCGTAATTGATTACTTTGTTCTTAAAAGTGTTCCCAAAAGTGATCAAGAATAATTTAATCGATTACATAAAGAATCTAATCGATTACATTATTCTTAAAAAGTTTTCTAGATTGGGGAAGAACACTTTAATCAATTGAAATGATAATATAATTGATTACTTCTTCGAAATAATCAATTACATTGTATATTTAATCGATTACAGGCGGTTATAACTATTTTCTCTATAAATAGTCACCTTGTGTTCTCACTTTTGTGTGCAAAAAGTGTGCTAAAAATGCAAGCTAAAATAAGTGAAATAAAGAGAGAAGAGTAAGTGCTTAGAAAAAGTGCGACTCACAAGTTCTAAACTTCATTTTGAAGATCTCATGGTGAAAAGTGAGTTGTGAATTTCTCTTGAGTTCAAGAAGACACTCATTCACTCAAGCAAGGTTCTTGCATAAGATTGATCAGGTTGTGTCTTTCTTTGACTTTGTTTTCGTGTACATTGTTAGCATATGCATGAATTTCTGAAGGTATGCCAGAACAGGTGATGTAAGCTCCATTGGAGCTTGTAGGCCTAGGATCTTCTTCATCAATGGATCCCTTTACTTCTTGGAAGATGAATGGTAGCAGAGTGAAGAAGGAAGAGAGAGAGGAGACGCCACTTCAAGGAGAAGATGAGTCGAGAATAAGCTCACCACCATAGGCGGCCATGGATAAGAGCTTGGAGGAAGAAGGAGATGAATGAAGGGAGAGGAAGAGAAGAGCATGAAATTTTGTGCTCTAAAAGAGCTTTGAAATCTGAAGTTTAATTTTCAAATGATTAAAGTTGAAAAAATGCACACACATGACCTCTATTTATAGCCTAAGTGTCACACAAAATTGGAGGGAAATTTGAATTTCTATTCAAATTTCACTAATTATGATTAGTGAATTTTAGTTATGATTAATTTCTAGGGTACCCTACCTACATTATGGAGCCCTAAACACAAGGCCCAAAAATAATGAAACCTTAATCTAATATGTACAAAGATAAACAGGCTCGTACTTAGCCCATGAGCCCGAAATCTACCCTAAGGCTCATGAGAACCCTAGGGCCTTCTCTTGCATCTCTGGCCCAGTCTACTTGGAGTCTATCCAATGCCCTTGCGGGATAGGATTGCATCATTCCCTCCCCCCTTGAAAAGGATTTGACCTCAAATCCCAAGATTCTTGAAACTCTGGGCTTTTTTCCTCAACACTTGTAAAAAGAACAAAAACATATATATTAGTGGTGTTTGGTATGTTGAAGTAAGGTAAGGTTTGAAAATCCATTTCCTGGGCATCTTCCCATGATGGAACATGGTTCCTCACCAACACAATGAGTGGTGTTACAAGTATAGAAAAATATGGGACAAACCTTTTTTAAATGTTTGTTAAGTCATGGAAGTCCCAAATTTTCCTTATACTTGGTGGAGTAGGCCACTCAGAAATGACCTTTATTCTCTTAGGGTTCATGGGAACCCCTTTATCACTATTTAAAAAATTAAGAAAAGTAATGCAATAAAACATACCTTTTTTCTGTATTTTCATGTTGATTATTCCTACCAAAAAGTATGACAAACCTAAGGTGTCCCATATGAGTACCTAAGTTTGTATTGAAACTAAAAATACGAACAAACCTACCTAATGAGTCCCTATGTACACAAATCATAAAGATGTTGGGTGCACGAGTGATTTTACAAAAGAGGGTTGCACCACTCAAAACATTCATCATACCACTTATTTTAGGGATTTGGTGCCTAATAATACATATTTTGGGCACCAACAAAGCACAAGGATTTAAGCTCTTGCGAACCAAACCTTCATCCAACAACTCCTTTACTTGAGGAATAAACTCAAGCCAAAGAGGTGTGGCAATGCTAACAAGTGTCTTTTTACAAAGGAGAAAATATGGAGGTTGTCTAAGAGGGAAAATTTCTTTAATATTTGTCTTTATTTCAAAATGTTTTTCCTTCTCAGCTAACCTCTTGGAGAAGACACTTACCTCCTTACACTCCTCCTTAACCATTAAAGGTTGTCCTTTTTCTTGGGGGTAGATTTCTTCACTAAATTCTCCCCCTTTTGCTTCTTCACTTTCACTAGAGGAAGGTGAAGTAGTAGCCTCATCTTGGCTACTATAAATGTCTTGGCTCCTCATAATCATGGCTTTCTTGGTGGGACATTGAGAATTAATGTGTCCCCTTCCAAGACATTTAAAGCACTTTATAGAGCTAGTCTTTTCTTGCATACTAGCCTTAGGGGGTTACTTTTCTATTGTCTTCCCCTTATCATCTTTGGGATTAGAAGGTGTTGCCCCTAAGATGCCTAGACCTTGGTCTTTCTTTGGATAAGAATGAGAGCCATAAGATTTTAAAGTAGACTTTCTTTTAAGTTTTTGCTCTACCCTTATTTTCCAATCTAAGTAAGCCTCTACATTGTCCTTCCCATGGAAGTATGGGAGGTTAATGTTAGTCTCTTGAGGCTTTTTTTCATTTTCTCTCCTATGAGAGTGAGGTCTAAGATGTGAACTATGCCTTCCTTTATAATAGTCACGAAGTTCCTCACTTAGGTTCTTGCAAGAGTTATGACTACTATAGGAGGCATGTTTTTCTCTTTTCATTTTTTTTTCATTATTTTTCTTCTTTCTTCCTCTCTTATTTTCTCTCTTTCATCTTGACTTATTTCTTCCACTCTTTTTTTTCCTTTTTCTTTTCTCTCTTGTTTTTCTTTCCACAACTTAAGGGATCTCAACTCATCTAATATCTTATACAAGGGGTCCTTAGGAGTAGAACCCTCACCGTTAACACTAGATGAAGAATGAAGACTCGTGTTGGTTCCTAAGTTGTGGTTCTTTCTTATTAGGGGTTTGAAAATAAAAGGTAAAATAAACTATGGTTGAAACTAGCCAAAATAAACACTAAAAGAGGTGTGAAAGATAAGGTAAAAACTAATTGGTAAAAGGCAAGCTATCTAGGTGGTTTGACAATGGAAGGTAAAGGAAATAATCTATGAAAGTAAGCAAGAAATGTAAACTAGGCGAATCCTAAGAGTGTTTGGATGACCACATTTAAGGTTCCCAACAAAACACTCACAATCCTAAGGGAAAATTGCCTAAAATTATTACACACAAATGGAAGTAGGGTGACCTATTGGAGGCTCCCAACTTACTTCCAATGAAAGGCATTTTTGTTACAAAATTTGAAAGCAATGAAAGTAAGTAAATTGTCAATTGCAAAATTACAACAAGGTCCTCAATTTTGGTGGTTGTTCTCTCTTTGGTGATTCACTCAATTTGGAGTGCTTCTTAGTCCAATAGCTCTTAAGGTGGTTTTCCTCTTTCTTCTTGACTCAAATTCTTCAAGGGATGACACCAATCCTCCTTTCCAATTCCCTATATGGCAACTCACAAACAAGGAAACAAAGAGACAAGCAATAACCAAAGACCCAAAAAATGAAATGAAAGCTAAACCAATAGAGTTTTAACAAGAAAAATTTTCAGGGATTTTTCAACAATTAAAGCAATGAAAAGCACATAAAAGCAAGCTGGGACTCAAAGAGAAACTTAGAATGGCTCTAGAGTAGAGTAAAAAAACTAAAATAAAAAGACTCAAGAAACCTCTAGTTTTGGAACTTTTTTTTTCACACTAATTTTCAATTGAAATTTCAAAACTAGGATTGGTATAAAATAGGCACCAATTATAGAACAAATTTTGAGCCAAAACAACAAGCACACTTCCCTTTCACTTTTTTTTTCTTGGACACTGATTTTTCTACCAACTCGTGTGATTTTTCTTATTTTTTCCTTTAATCCAAATCGCTTGGTTACCTATGATCTTCTAGTAAGTTTGTGTGCATATATGCTTTAGAAGTAACAACTTATTTGTTAAATAAAGTTTCTACAAAATCAATATCTACAACTCCATATGTGATTTGAAAAGGGATAGAATGAATCTCAAACACAACAAGACTTGGGATAAATAGGTGCAATGCATAAACATGTTGGACATAATTTCTCAATTGAATTTCATGTAAAACCGAAGAACGGATGTGATGGAAAACTCCATTATACATGGATATATTTCAAATGCCAATTTTATTTCTATTTCTAATTGTAGCCACACAACTTTAAGAAATTCGAGTGCATGAATGGGCATATTCACACACCTGAGTATACGTCCTGCATCATCAATATATTTGAAATCAATAAAAAATTAGATGGTATGTTGGCTCATTATGAAAAGCTACATGCACATATTATTCCTAGATCATTATACACACATAGAAATATACACTTAAAAGGAATAGTTATCATTACAAAAATTTGCAATTCATCCAAAAAATAAGATTACAATTGTAAGCAAAATATATAACAAAATAGTTTATCAAATCCCTAATAAAATCGAAAGGGGAAAACACAAAAATACAATCAAACACTCATATGATTAAATCACAACAACAAATAATCAATGTGCTTCGGGATATTCATAATCCGTCCAATTGAATCTAAGCGATAAACATAAATCTAGGATCATACAATAGAAGAGAAAGAAAGAATTCACTCCCCCTTATACATTCCTCCAATAGAAGCAGCATAAATGATGATCCCCTATGTTTCATCTTCCTCCTTTATTTGCGATTTTGGTAGCACAGTTCCCAAAGAGAGCAAAAAGAGACAACGTAAGAAACAAACTAGGTTTTCAAAGAACTTATTAGCTTTAAGAGTTGAATTAGGCTTCCCAGGACTAAAAGCCCGAAAAATATTTAACCCAACATAATTTAATTATTATTATTTTCTAAAAAAGTAAATGAGCTAAAATATTTAATAAAAACTAAGATGTTTTTCTTTAAAAAAAGGATGTTACAACCTCACTCAAGTGCGATATTTGGTGCGCTTAAGCAAGGGAAGATAGTGGCAAGCCACTTTGAATCAAGGAGCCTCGCTTAAGAAAGGTGACACCCATGGTTAAATGAAGGAGTCACGTCAGGCCCAAAGCTGACTGTAGTTTATAAAAGCTTGGTTTACGAAAGAAGAATTATCTTGACACGAATTAAAGCAATTTTTCTATGAGAGAAAGTATCATTCCTGGGCTTTTAGATTGAATTCATTGTATGATTTCTATTAGCCATTGTACTCACATTATGAGCAACTAACCTCCTCATCTATCGGTGTTGGAAATGACTGAACCTAATTTCATGGAATTCTCTTGTTAATACAATTGTTTATACTTTTATTCTTCTTCTTCTATTCTTAATGCTTGTTCTAGACTAATCACCTATTTCTTGATCATAGGAAACATTAGTTTAGTTGACAAACACTCTTTTGGTTCTTGAAATTGAGAAGAGTACCTAATTGGGATTGTCGCTAGACATAGGTCAATACCAATTAGGCTCTGTTAATTTTTAATCAATTATGTTAATCATTTAGATTAGTTTGCCAAGACATTGAGAATTAATCTAAATAATTTAGGCTATTTCACCTTAAGACATTAGGGTTAGAATATATTTATGAATTAAGAATGAATTGCATGAATAATTAGATTAATTGTGTTTGCTATATTGAAATAAGGGGAAACCAAGTCCAACCCTGGCTATTCAAACCTCTCAATTCTTACAATAATATTGCGACCAATCATGCTACTTCATGTCACATTACTCATATTCTTACAATTGTTCTTTATTTGATTAATTTATTGTTCTTTGTCTTTTTTTTTATTATTCAAAACAAACCTTTGAGAAAATACTTTTAACAAAACCGTAGCCTTTTGTTAGTCGATGAATACGACTAACTTTTGTGTAAAAAACCTGTGTAAATTGTATCAAACTCCTCCAATTTATGGTTATTTTGTAATGTTGTAATTACTTTTGGGTAAAGATAGGTAATAAATACTTAGTACTTCCATTTTGTGTGTTTAATAATCATTTTCTCTCAATTTCAGGTTAATTAGGCGAGTTTGTATAGTGCTGATTTTCACTTTCTCGCTAAGCCAACCTGTCAACTTAGCGAGCCATCCGCTGAGCGCAACACTCCTCGACTGAGCGCAAGAAAGAATCTGGAAGAAGGATGAGCTGTGCATGTTCGCTGAGCGAAGGGCCATCCTGCTAAGCGCTAAGCCAAAATTCACTAATGCGCGCTAAGCGGTTCAGAATTGCGCTAAGCGCATGAGCACGAACAAAGCCACCTATTTAAGCCTGAAATCAGATTTTGGAAGGGAGTTTGGCCTTTTCTTGAAGCTTCTGCATGTCTAGAGAGTTCTAGAGAGAGAAAGGTCCAAGTTCCAGAGAGTTTGAGAGATTTTGTTGTGTGAAGATCTGCAGAGACCAGAGCTTGAAGAGGAAGCCATCCTGAGAGCTTGAGATGAGTTTGTGAGTGATTGTGAGGTCTTAGAGATGGAGGAGGCATCCCCACTACTTGTATTTCTGCAATCTTTCATCTTTCTCTTCTCTTTGTTGTAAAGGAAGCTTCTCAGTTATGGAAAGCTAAATCCTCTATTGGATCTTCCTTGTAGGTACATGATGTAAATATCTTTTTATCTATATAATGATGTTTTGTGTGTTCTCTGTGCTATCAGTATTTCACTCTAGTATGCTTTTACCTTGATCATGTAGATGCATGCTTTGTTAGGGTCATTCAATAGTAGAAACTGGTCTGATTCTTAGAACTTGATAGGACAGGGCTAGTTTGTCGTACTATCACGAGGGATCGGGGTACGATAACCTAGTTGTTGTATGTTTGTCTTAATGTTGTCCTGGCCGAGTTTAGTCCAACAAGAGGAATCTGCGGACAATGCTTGATCAGGATTAGGCTAGAATATCATGAGGAATCGGGGTTTAGCATTTCAGGAGACACCATAGAATGCATAAGCATTGTTAAGTAGAGAATATCCTTTTAACATCAGGCACCTATTAGGAAGACCAACGTGTCGTCTATTTGTCTTTACACATCATTACTCACGAGATTTTCCTTTTAATAGTTAGGTTACACACCTGTTCATAGTAAACATATCTCTTTTCACACTAGACACCTATTCACTGAAATAGCTTTACCAAGTAACACAAGTTTCTTGAGAGTTCGATACTCGGTTCTTACCATTTTATACTACTTGTGCGATCCGATGCACTTGCCGGAAGTGAACACCTTTCAATTAGAATTGCTTGGATAAACACTAGTCCTTTGGAAGACAACTTGGATGAAAATACTATTACTATTTCGAAGCTTGTGATTCCATTTGATCATACAAAAATTCCCTAACAAGCTTGTGATTTCACTTGATCATACAAAAAATCCATGGATAAAATACTATTACTATTTTGAAGCTTGTGATTCCACTTGATCATACAAAAAATCCCTAACAAGCTTGTGATTTCACTTTATCATACAAAAAATCCATGGATATCCCCATAGGTGTGAATTTTTTTGCCATTCCCATTCTTGTGTACTTATATAGTATTAAAAACCCATGTGGGTCAACTTAATGATGAAAGTTTTAAATAGTTTGTACGAAATTGTAGATTCAAATCTCATGATGATTAATATACACACAAAAGAAAATAATATTAAAAGTTACTCCCTCCGTTCCATTATAATTATCGTGTAAGGAGATAAAATTTATCCCAAAATAATTGTCATTTTGGCTTTTCAATTTAGCATTAATTATTTTTTCACTTATATCTCTTATATAGTAATGATGAACTAAAAAATCTAGAAATAAGTTAATATTTTGTAAAACTACTACTCTCTTTCGTCTATTTATTACCTTTTCTTGGTCTGTGTGAAACAACCTACGATGACAATAATAACACCTTAATTTCTAAGACTATAATTGTACCTTAATTATTTTATTTCTTTATTTTATGAAGCACATTAATCCATTTGATTTCACAATTATGTAAAGTTGAGAATAAGTAAAATGGAATTTCAATGAAATATAAAATTTTTCATTAGTTTCTTTCTAAAGTTGATGGTGCATAATAAATAAAACGACTTGTTCATATTTTTGAAAAGAAAGCATAGCAAAGTTTCGCTTTGAAGCTTACTCCTCAAATAATTTAAGTAAAATAATAGAAATGGAATATTTGAATTTCAAAATATATAAATATGCATAAGTGTTTTCTCGAGTAAAGTAACGAGTGCAACCTCAAGGTACTAATGTATATGATGACAAGGTAGATGACTGAATATACACTAACAAAAGTACAGAAGCCCAGGCCTACCCAAATCAAATACATATAAAAGAAAAGGTCATAGACTCATAGCAGTCATCTCTAACACCCAAATCAATATGGAAACTACACAAAAAAATAAGTCAACAGACATCCGCACATAACAGATACCCAAGGAAGTGATCCACGCCTTTGGTTACGTTAAGTATCCACCGCTTCCTAGTGCACTCATTCTTAAGATGGAGTGTCTGCTCCTCACCCACCATCTGATCCTGAATAAAAATGTAAGGGGTGAGTATTCCTACTTCATCAACCAAACACAAAAAGACTTAGACAAGCCACACATGTAACTCACAACCATGACGATGTGGTTATCTACCGGATGTCACACGCATCTTTGTTCACTATCTAAACATGTGTGTGTGTGTGTGTGTCACATTGGTCAACTTCCACTGGAACTCCCAAAACTCAATGGTCTTACACATTTTGTCATGGTACAATGGCAGAGTTTCACCAACTAAAAATTTCTCATAGCCATAAAGGTTGCCAAGCTAGCTCAGTGACATCAGTCACAACTTGATGTCTCACTCTCAAGGACAATTTATATCCTACAATCACTTCTTAGGTACCAACCGTGGTCATCCAACAACTTTGAGGATTGTTTCCTCAACGATCCTCCATATTTAGGGTTCTTTCCTTTTCTTGGCGGGGTCCTACTGCATATTGTACCGTACAACGACAAATTTGGCAAATGAGTTTGAGACCAACTCTTGACTCTGACAACATGTTATATAAATAGATGAGGACCTTTTCCTCCCACACCATGTTGGATGAAACCCGCCAATCAACCTCTATCTATGAGCTTTGACAACTTTCTAGGACGATGTCCCATGTGACTATCTTCAATTTGCATTTCAACATTCCACCATTCCACCGTGTATTCACATATGCTTGCATGTCCTGAAGTGCACAATTCTCATTGGAATAGAATTCTAGTCACACCAATACTTGTGCCCGAGTCCCTGTGACTTATCACACAACAATGCATGTCTTTCAAGACGTACCATGCTTACTTGAATAGGGTTCTAGTTGGCACTAGGACTCGTGTTTGAGTCATTGTAACTACCACACAATATCTAACACACAAAAGAAATTACATACTACAGTTGTAAACAAACTATATTACACACAATCACATGTATTTTCAGTGCCCAAGGTCATACCTCCCGATCTCCAAATAAAACAATGCACACAACAATAATAATTGTTCAATATTCACACTTCTTGGGTCTTCCAAATAGTTCAAGACAGAGCACAAATACATATAACAACAAATATTTACAACAAGTCACACTTAGCAAAAAATAGATAATTTATCACAAACAATGCACAATGCACCAAAAACCTAAGCCCTAAAAAATAAAACAAATTCAAGGCTCAGTGAAATTTAGCTAGGGAATTTTGTCAAAGAAACATTTTACATAGCCTTACAGATAATTTTCCCAAATTTCTAACATGGTGATCTAATTTCCTAGATTTTACATAGCCTTACAAATAATTTTCCCAAATTAAAAATGTGAAATTTTCTCCCTCTTCTCAAAATCAATTTGAATGATACCTTTTCGAGTTTGGGAAAAGGTATCATCTTGTTCTGTTTGGGGAAAAAGTATAGCCAGCTCAACCAATTAGAGAATATCAACTTTATTTTGGTTTTTGTTTGCGGGTTGTAAGCCCACAAGTTCTTTATCTGCAAGTTCTTTTTAGACTCTGTTTTGGTTCTCTTTCTTCTTCTTTTTTTCCTATTAATTTGGACCACTAATCATTGTAGTCAAACTTAATACCAAAGGACTAATCCTAATAACCAGTAAGGTTAGGCTTTGAGTGAATGTGGTTTCTCAACATAAGGATTAAATTAAAATATGAATTTATGAGACATTAATATAATTAAGAACTATGTCTTCCATTAGCATTTGAAATACAAGTTTGATATATTTTACCACATTATGGAATTTGATTTTGCAGGTTACAATTATGATTCAATCTATGCACTTTTATTTTCTTTTATACTCGCCAGTGATAGAGGATTCATAACAAGACAATTAACTTATTCATAGCAAGAGGATTCCTTACTTATTTAAAAGCATCTTGTCAAGGGTGAGATTCTTTTGAAGGACATATAGCAACCACTCTATACGCTTGTGTCACTTGCTTATTGCCTTCTTTTTTAAGTATCACCTTATGAATGTTCAATTTGTCAATTAACTTATATCTATAAAATAACATAGTAGGATAAAAAAATATTCATGATCGATCTATATGAGATCTTCTGTTTCTTATTTCAATCCTTATCGGTTGAACACTTACAATATCCTTTTTTTACTGATTATTTTTTATTGATTTTAGACTATTGTTAATTTGCCTCATTCCTTTTGTTATGCTTACAATATATTTATTTACCTACTTCATTGAAAGTTGGTTTTCATAAATTGTATAACTTAGTAGTTTTTACATTTGAAATCAGATTGCATGAGTAACTAAATATGTGAAGGTGTTGTTGTTGCTTTGTATCTTCTTTGAAGGTTTAGAGAATTTTTTGTCTTTGGATCTTTTGAGAAATTTTCCAAACTTCTTCAACATCAAGCTAATATTCTCAACATCTTCATCATCACTAGAGTTATCTTTGTAGTCTTCCTTTGAAGAACCAACCTTGAGTGCAATTCCTTTTCTTTTCTTTTCTATTTCTTCTATATGAGATTGTTGAATAAACTCATGTTCATATGCAAGAAATTTTTTGAAGAGAGCTTCCATTGACATTGATGCTAAGTCCTCCCATTCCTTGATTATTGTGATCTTTGGTTCCCAAGTTCTTGTAAGACAGTTGAGGATTTTGATGTTCAACTCATCATCATTTTCAAACATTTTCCAAAACCAAGAAGGTGATTCACAATATGGGTGAATCTTGTTTGAAGTTCTGAAATGGTTTCTCCATTCTTCATTCAGAAAGCTTCATATTCGGATACAAGAATGTGCTTTCTTGCTTTTCTTACATCTGTGGTGCCTTCACGAGTGACTTCAAGAATTTTCCATATTTTCTTTACACTTTTGTACCTTGCAATATGA
The DNA here is from genome assembly GCF_004193775.1 of Glycine soja. Classification (NCBI taxonomy): domain Eukaryota; kingdom Viridiplantae; phylum Streptophyta; class Magnoliopsida; order Fabales; family Fabaceae; genus Glycine; species Glycine soja. The sequence goes on along the minus strand of NC_041020.1, from coordinate 22,502,064 downwards.
AAGAATTCATCAGAAGATAAAGCAGAAGTTAAAATGTTTTTAGCTTTTTGATCATTTTGCACTTTTCTTTTCTCATCATCTTTCATCTTGATGTAGCTCTATGTGGAGCTTGTAGGCCTTGGATCTTCTTCATCAATGGAGTCCTTTGCTTCTTGAAGATGAATGGCAGTGGAATGGAGAAAGAAGATGATTGGAGATGCCACTTCAAGGAGAAGATGAGTCAAGAAGAAGCTCACCACCATAGGAAGCCATGGATAAGAGCTTGAAGGAAGGAGAAGATGAGTGAAGGGAGAGGGAGAGAAGGAGCACGAAATTTAGTGCCTCAAATGAGGTCTGAACTTTGAAGTGTAATTCTCAAATGATCAAAGTTGAAAAAATGCACACACATGGCCTCTATTTATAGCCTAAGTGTCACACAAAATTGGAGGGAAATTTGAATTTCTATTCAAATTTCACTTGAATTTGAAATTGAATTTGTGGAGCCAAATTTTGGAGCCAAAATTTCACTAATTATGATTAGTGAATTTTAGATATGGTTAAGCCCACTAATCCAAGATCAAGTCCAAGATTCTCCACTAAGTGTGCTTTGGTGTCATGAGGCATGTAAAGCATGAAGGACATGCACAAAATGTGTCTATATGATGTGACAATGACTTCCCATGAGGGAACATGGTTCCTCACCAACTCAATGAGTGGTGCTACAAGTATAGAAAAATATGGGACAAAACTTTTGTAAAAGTTTGTTAAGTCATGGAAGCCCCAGATTTCCCTTATACTTGGTGGAGAGGGCCAATCAGGAATGACCTTTATTCTCTTAGGGTCCGTGGGAACCCCTTGATCACTATTTAAAAAATTAAGGAAAGTAATGCAATAAAGCATACCTTTTTCTATATTTTTATGTTGATTATTCCTACAAAAAAATACGACAAACCTAAGGTGTCCCATATGAGCACCTAAGTTTGTATTAAAACCAAAAATAAGAACAAACCTACCTAATGAGTCCCTATGTACATCAATCATGAAGATGTTGGGTGCATGACTGATTTTACAAAAGAGGGTTGCAACACTCAACACATTCATCATATCACTTATTGTAGGGATTTGGTGCCTAATAATACCTATTTTGGGCACCAACAAAGCACAAGAATTTAAACTCTTACGAACCAAACCCTCATCCAACAACTCCTTTACTTGAGGAATAACCTCAAGCCCAAGAGGTGTGGCAGTGCTAACAAGTGTCTTTTTACAAAAGAGAAAATGTGGAGGTTGTCTAAGAGGGAAAGTTTCTTTAATGTTTGTCTTTATTGTAAAATGGGTTTCCTTCTTAGCTAACCTCTTAGAGGAGACACTTACCTCCTTGCACTTCTCTTTATCCACTAAGGGTTGTCCATCTTCTTGGGGGTAGATTTCTTCACTAGATTCTTCCCCTTTTGCTTCTTCACTTTCACTAGAGGAAGGTAAAGTAGTAGCATCATCTTGGCTACTATAAATGTCTTGGCCCCTCATAATCATTGTTTTTGTGGTGGGGCATTGAGAAGTAATGTGTCCTCTTCCAAGACATTTAAAGCACTTTATAGAGCTAGTTTTCTCTTGCATACTAGCCTTAGGGGCTTGCTTTTCTATTGTCTTCCCCTTATCATCTTTGGGCTTAGAAGTTGCCACCCCTAAGATGCCTTGACCTTGGTCTTTCTTTGGATAAGAGTGAGAGCTATAAGATTTTGAAGTAGACTTATTTTTAAGTTGTTGCTCTACCCTTATTTCCCAATCTAAGTTAGCCTCTACATTGTCCTTCCCATGGAAGTATGAGAGGTTAATGTTAGCCTCTTGAGGCTTTCTTTCCTTTTCTCTTCTATGGGAGTGAGGTCTAAGATGTGACCTATGCCTTCCTTCGTAATAGTCACGAAGTTCTTCACCTAGGCTCTTGCAAGAGTTATGACTACTATAGGAGGCATGCTTTTCTCTTTTCATTTCTTTTATTATTTTTCTTCTTTCTTCCTCTCTTATTTTCTTTCTTTCATCTTGACTTATTTCTTCCACTCTTTTTTTTTTCCTTTTTCTTTTCTCTCTTGTTTTTCTTTCCATAGCTTGAGGGAACTCAACTCATCTAAGATTCTAGATAAAGGGTCTTTATGACTAGTACCCTCGCCATTAACACCAGATGAATGATGACTCATGTTGGTTCCTAAGTTGTGGTTCTTTCTTGTTGGAGGTTTGAAAACAAAAGGTAAAAGAAACTATGGTTGAAACTAGTCAAATAAACACTAAAAGAGGTGTGAAAGATAAGGTAAAAAACTAATTGGTAAAAGGAAAGGTATCTAGGCGGTTTGACAATGGAAGGTAAAGGAAATAAGCTATGAAAGTAAGCAAGAAATGTAAACTAGGCGAATCCTAAGAGTGTTTGGATGACCACATTCAAGGTTCCCAACAAAACACTCACTATCCTAAGGAAAAATTGCCTAAAATTATTACACACAAATGGAAGTTTGGTAACCTATTGGAGGCTCCCAACACACTTCCAATGAAAGGTCTTTTTGTTACAAAACTTGAAAGCAATGAAGGTAAGTAAATTGCAAATTACAAAATTACAAAACGGTCCTCAATTTTGGTGGTTGTTCTCTCTTTGGTGATTCACTCAATTTGGAGTGCTTCATAGTCCAATAGCTCTTAAGGTGGTTGGCCCCTTGCTTCTGGACTCAAATTCTTCAAGGGATGGCACTAATCCTCCTTCCAATTCCCTATATGGCAACCCACAAACAAGGAAACAAAGAGGCAAGCAATAACCAAAGACCAAAAAAAATGAAATGAAAGCTGAACCAATGGAGTTTTAACAAGACAATTTTTCAAGGATTATTCAACAACTAAAGCAATGAAAAGGACATAGAAACAAGCTAGGACTCAAAGAGAAACTTAGAATGGCTCTAGAGTAGAGTAAAAAAACTGAAAAAAAGACTCAACAAACCTCTAGCTTTGGCACTTGTCTTCACACTAATTTTCAATTGAAATTTCCAATTATAGAATAAATTTTGAGCCAAAACAACAAGCACACTTCCCTTTCACCTTTTTTTTCTGGATACTGATTTTCTTGCCAACTCGTGTGATTTTTCGTATTTTTTCCTTTTATCCAAATCACTTGTTTCTTTTTTTATAATTTTTTTCCAGATGTCTAGAAAATTTAGTAAAAATTTCAGCTCAAAATTCGAAGTAACCAATTCTCAGTAATTTTTACAAGTTTGTATGTCCAAGCTGCCAGCACCAGCGATTTGTTTCTTTAAGCATGGTATATTGATTGCCTTGGGCTTACTTTCAACCTTCCTATGTATGTTGAACTCACTAGGATTGTTTACCACAGTTTTAGGAGTTCAATATTCACTTAGGATCAACATTTCAGCCAGCAATTCAATCATCAAAACTCAAATTCACAATAGGCACAATCATAAGGAAACCTAAAAGTTCAAGAAAAGGTTCACAATCAAAGACTCTCTAAGAATTTTGCTTGAACATGTTAAGGACTAATTAACATGAAAGATTTGACTCAAATCAAATAATAGGCTTAAATAATTTCATACACTCATGAACAAATGAGTTAGACAAAGAAACAAGAAAATAAAATTCAGCACAACATAAGAAATCTTATGTGACAAGTTTCATGACTAGACATGACTTCTATGACAAAACTACAATAGGTGAACAAGTCACTCTAGATTTTTTAGGTTTTCTTCTACTTTAATATTTTTGTAAGAATTTTATGGTTTAGGTTTCAGCACAAAAAATAACAAGACAAAACTCAAAGGAACCTCAACTCAACACAATTCATGGTTCAAGAACAAAAACAAGAAATTTGAACCATAGAAAATCAAATCTAGTTTCTATAGCAAGTTTAATCGGTGGAAACTCTAAAGATTCATGTTAACAAAATTTAGAACAAGACATGTGAGGAGATACATGGAGAAAAATGAAGAAACAACAATGGAAGAGAAGGTAAAGAAAAAAAATTAATGGAGGTTTAAGGAGCACCTACTTGAAGCTCTTGTGCTCTGATTACCACTTGATGGAAGCTTGCTTGTGGGGCTTCTATGGAGGCTGGATCTTTGAGCTTCAATGGGGTCCTTTAATGGTTATTTTCCACCATGGAGATGCAGTGGAAGACAAAGGAAAGGAGGTGAGAGGAGGCGCCATGCATTAAGGAATAAGCCATGGAAGAAGGAGCTTCACCACCAAGATGAGCCTTGGATAAGAAGCTTGGAGAGGATGCTTCAATGGAGGAAAAGAAAGAGGGAGAGAAAGAGGGAGGGGGGAGCACGAAATTGAAGGAAGAAAAAGGGAGAGAAGTTGAACTTTGAGTTGTGTCTCACAAGACTCTCATTCATCAAAGTTACAACAAGTGTTACACATGCTTCTATTTATAGACTAGGTAGCTTCCTTGAGAAGCTTTCTTGAGAAAACTTCCTTGAGAAACTTCTTTGAGAAAACTTCCTTGAGAAGCTAGAGCTTAGCTACACACACCCCCTATAATAGCTAAGCTCACCCCCATGCCAAAATACATGAAAATATAAAAAAAGTCCCTATTACAAAGACTACTCAAAATGCCCTGAAATACAAGGCTAAAACCCTATACTACTAGAATGGCCAAAATACAAGGCCCAAAAGAAGGAAAAGCCATTTCTAACATTTACAAAGAAGAATGGATCCAACCTTGACCCATGGGCTCAAAAATCTACCCTAAGGTTCATGAGAACCCTAGGGCCTTCTTTAGTAGCTCTAGCCCAAGCCTCTTGGAGTCTTCTATCCAATACCCTTGGGGGGTAGGATTGCATCACATTGCGGGTCAGCCACCTTGGGTATTAAGGCAATAAATGAAGCATTAGCCCCTTTTGGGATAACACCATTTGCATGAAATTCATCTATAAATCGGAGGACATCCGGTTTCAAAATCTGCCAAAATTGCTTGATGAATTTAAAATTAAATCCATCGGGCCCTGGGCTCTTTTTGCTATCACAGTCCCACACCGCTGTCATGATTTCTTCCTCCTTGAAGCTGTCCACCAGCCTTTGGTTTTCTCGTTGTCCAATACTATGGAAGCTGATGCCATTTAAATTTGGCCTGTTGTGCATGGATTCTTGGAATCTTTGCTGAAAAAAACTGTGGACTTCCTCTTTTACTCTATTTGGCTCATCAATCCATGACCCGTTAATAACCACACCATTTAAGACATTAAATCTGCGGTGTGAGTTAATCAGCAGGTGGAAGTATCGGGAGTTACAGTCGCCTTCCTTGATCCATTTAGATCTCGCCTTCTGCCTTATTAAAGATTCATGAGCTTGGGCTGCTGTCCAAAGATCTTGCTATAGCCTCTTTCTAATTGTAATTTCTTGGGGAGTCATCTGCCTATCTGCTGCTTCAGATTCCAATTTATTAATCTCTGCCTCTAGCTGCTGGACCCTCTTAAATGTGTCTCCGAACTGCTCTTTGTTCCATGACTTCAGCCTTTCCTTAAGGTGTTTGATCTTCTCTTTGAGTGCAAAACCACCCCAACCACTCAGCTGTGTTTGAGTCCAGCATTCCTTCACTATCTTCCCAAAAGACTTATCCTTGAGCCAAAAATCGAGTACTTTGAATGGTTTTGCCCCCCAATCTACATTTTTGGATTTAAATAATACTGGACAGTGGTCAGAGAAGTTTCGTTCTAGGACAAACTGCGAACTAGCTGGCCATTTAGTGAGCCATTATGAGGAAACAAAGGCTCTGTCTAACTTGCTTCTGGCTGTTCCATTTGGTCTAAACCAAGTATATTTTTTCCCAATACATGGTGGTTCAACCACATCAAGATCTTCTAGCCATTCATTGAATTCATTGCTGGGTGTGTTAGCCATCCCTCTTTGTGATATGCCCACCCTTTCCGATGCATTCCTTACACTGTTAAAATCTCCCACCAGGCACCATAACCCATTCGGATTTAGGATCTTGAGCTATTTTATAGACTCCCATAAAACTCTTTTGTTTTGGCTATCACATGGGGCATAGATATTGATTATAGTATACTCCATGATTTGTTTCTCCCTCAGTTTTCAGCTGAATGACGTATCATGTCCTGTAGTATGTGTATGTATGTCTGTCATATAAGTAACTTGGGTTGGGTAAAATGTTGATTTGAGAATACAGTACTGCCATTGGCCCTGTATGTGAAACCTGAAGATTTTGTTGTTCCTCTATTTTGCTTTCTTGAAATTCATATTGATTGCTTGGCCCACCGTAGGCAAAGTTGTGGGCTACTGAATCGATTCATGACCTTGTGAAGTTGCTTGTAGAATTGGTATTATCAGTCGTGAAACATGGACACATCATTTTCCTAATCTAAAATAATTTATTTCTTCATCACCCAATTAAGCAAACTAGACAGAAGTTTCAACCTCATGTTTCATGTAGTTCTACTGAAAAAATAGAATCCTCTGTCACAAGATTAGCTTTAATTATACTGTCCCTGTAACGGCTGAATGGGTTAAAGTGGGTCACAACTCATAAGTTGCTCGCAAAAAGGGTGCTTAAATTATTGCAGTTTGTAAAAAGTATCCAGTTTGCAGCAAATCTGTTTTTGAAATGGGTTAAAGCTGCACTTTTAACACTGTTGGGATCATGGACCCACACACCATCAAAGATCAGCCCCTGAATACCATTGTGCCTCCTTCTATAGTTAATCAGTTTATGGAAATAAGCAGAATTTATGTCCCCTTCCTTTAACCACTTCACTCTGGCCTTTTGCCAAAACATGGATTCATAGGCATTTGCTGCAAACCAAAGCTGCTCCTGGAGGGATTTCTTGAGCTCCACTTCAGCTTGGGACAAGGTTCTATCATGAGTACCTACCTCCAAAGCATTCAGATCCCTCTTTAAATTCTGAATCTTATTCACATTAGTAACACTATTGGAGGATGCTCTATTCTGAATCTTTGAAATGGCACCTTTGATGGCAACAAACTGTTGGAGGATGCTCTATTCTTACTTTGGTCATGGCTTAGAATTTTTGAGAAAGATTTTACAATTCACTACAATCAATGGTCATCTAACCTTAGAGATGCTTTTGTTCTTAGTTGAGGGTAGAAATTATAGTGTAGCAGTAGCTATATTTATCTATCTTCCAGTTTGGTTCCCTCTGAGACTGTTATGTAGTCTGTCTTAGGAACCATTCCACTGGATTCTACTGTAATCATGGTACCTCTGGTACTTGGTTTCTCTTTATATATATAATATATTATCTTTGCCGATAAAAAAAAAAAAGTAACACCATTGGAGAGGCTCCACTGCCTTATGCATACTATAATGAACTTCAGCTTTTGCTTGAGAGCATAACCTCCCCAACCATGAGGGTGATAATTGCCCCATTTGAGAGCCACCATATTCTGGAAACCCTTATCCTTCAACCACCAATCCATAATCTTGAAAGGCTTAGGTCCCCAATCAATGTTTATAGACCTCAAGAGGATAGGGCAGTGGTAAGAGAAATCCCTTTCCAACACAAACTGAGTGGTATCTGGCCATTGAGACAACCAATTATCAGATAAGAAAAACCTGTCCAGCTTGCTCATGCTTCCACCATTAGGTCTGCACCAAGTGAACTTTCTCCCAATACACCTAACCTCCTCAACAGCCATATCAGAGATCCAGGAGTTAAATTCAGTAATGCTAGTGGAGTTACTCACTGACTGAGATGAACTCAGTCTCTCATGTTGGTGTCTTATCGAATTGAAGTCACCTAAGGCACACCACAAGCCATCTTGATAGGAGGATTTCAGCTGTAGAAGCCGTTCCCATTGATCTCTCTTCCCTTGTAAATCATAGGGAGCATATACATTAATGATGAATACCTTCTTGTTATCTTTAATCCACCAGCCTTCCAACATTATGAAACCCCTCCCCACTACCCTCCTTTCTACCATAAAAGAATCATTATTCGAAATGCACAGCAGGCCCCCAGCTGCATTACATGAGGGATCACACTCCCAAGTTACACTACTATCACCCCATAAATACAGACAAAGCTTTTTATCTATAGATTCCTTTTTGGTTTCTTGGATGCACAGGATATCAATTTTATGTGACAAGGTCTGCTTCCTGATGGCAGACCATTTGATACCACTACCCAACCCTCTTGAATTGTATGATACAATATTCATGAGTCAATTTTTTCCTTTCCCATCACAGCTTGTGGTGCTGTTGATATGTCAGCCTGTTTTAATTCATTCTTCATCTTGACTATGTTGCCTAAATTCTCTTCGAAAGTCATTCCCAAATCTCTGGCTACATCCCAAAAAACACTCTCCTGGGCCTCCTTATTCTGTTTGTTTGATTTGCATGGAATATTCATAATAAACACAACAGCACTAGAAGTACTGTTGGTGATTTATACATAAGTGCAATGCACCTAATAACCACTCTGCAATACAAAATTAAATAACAGCATTGGCCAAAGATCCCAAACTGAGTTTTAGCATAATTAATTTTCAGACCAGAGGCCATCTCAAAGCCTCTAAGCATTGCCTTCAAGACAAGAACATTCTCCCAAGAAGCCTCAATACCAGAAATGACACTCCTCAGCCTGTTTGCCAAAAGCTTGGCTATGACTTTATACATACACCCAATGAGAGAAATAGGCCTGTAATCATTTAAAGATTGAGGATGACTTGTTTTAGGAATAAAGGCCATGAAGGAAGCATTGTTGCCTCTAGGAAACCTTCCATCAAAGTCGATTTCATCTACAAATCTCCTGAATTCAGGTTTCAAAACCCTCCAAAAAGCCTTAATAAAATTGAAATTAAATCCATCGGGTCCCAGGCATTTGTCTCCACCACAATTCCAAACAGCCTCTTTAATCTCTTGGTCAGAAAAAGGGGAAGTGATCCCCTCTATTTGATTCAGCTGTCTTAACTCCTCCCGCAGAATTCTTTTTCCAACTAGATCACAAGGGGCATAGACATTGACTATGAAAAGTCTGTGGTCTTCACTAACCCATCTCCCATCTAAAAATAAAAAGCTATGGCCTTTAATTCTCCTTTCCACATGAAAAGCTGAATTGTTCCATAAAGAAAGCAAACCACCAGCTGGCTGAACAGAGGGGACATTGTCCACACTGCTGATTTCATTTCCACTTCAGAGAATCTAGCAACAAGGCTTTCCTTCTTCCCTTGGCCAAGGGAGGGAAACTGGACCCCATCCAGGGTTGGCCTAGAGGGATTCTGCTCTGAGAATCTATGTTTAAAATGATTGAAGACTGCAATCTTAATACTGCTAGGCTCGTGGACCCACCCACCCTCAATAAACAAACCTTGAAAAGCAGTGAAGCATAGCCATAAAGCAGCAATATGAAAAACGTATATTCGTTTGGGAACCTTTTCTTACTTACGATGAATAAATAAGAGCACACCAGAAACGCTTTTCACTGTGAAAAAGTGGGAATCGCTTGCGTTAGTTAGAATAATTTACAAAACATTAAAGGCTCAATAAACAAAAGTATATACAACTTGAAATTGTGACATTGTCATTTCCTAGTGGCCACTACTACCCTCGTCTCTTCTCTTAACTTTTAGCCTTTCACTTTGTCTTCTCCCAACAGATTTAAATCTCTAAAGTTCATGATTCAATATTATTATTAATAATTATTGTTTGTTTGGATCATTTTGTTTATTTGTTGTTTCTTGCATTTAAGCTTTTTATGGGCTAAAGAATAACGAAAAAAGATGTTATATGCTTTTAAGAAAACTAGAATATTTGTCTGCGTCACTGTGTTAGAGAGAGAAGAGAGGGTCTAAAGAATTCATGCGCAGAATTAAAATATTTATTATTTACAATTTATAATTCTGCGTTTGAGTTTTAGTGTGAGGTCCAGGTGGTAAGCTAAGCCTCATGGCGATTCATGGAAGTTGGAGAAAAGTCTAAGCAACTTTTACTAACTTTTCCCTATCTTTCTGCGCATAATAATTCACTCTCTCTGGTCCTTATGGTTCTGTGTTCCCATTTAAATCACGAGTCTCATATCCAGTAACACCTCTTTCTTGTTTTCTACTTTGTTATTGTCTATAATTGAAATATAGTATAATTGTTTTTTTCTTCTTCTTAAAATTTGAACCGGCGCTATCATTCTTTGAATGCCATCATCTACCTTTAATGATTCACATATAAATTGGTCCCTGTTTAATTAAATTAATTAGTTATTGCTTTAGTTTGACTCGATAGAAGTATGATATGTATTCTTAAAAAATTGTCCATGAGGTGTTTGATAGAATGACTGAGAATGAATTGAAATTTTCTTGCAAAGTTGTATTCTGAACTTATTTGTCTTACAAATCAAACTTGGTACTTTGAAATCAGTGTAGTTTGTGTTGAATGTGATAGAAAGGATTCAGAGGTAATGTCTTTGGAAGAAGACAAATGAACAGTATAGGATGAACATAGGAGATCCTCATTTGCAAATTTTATAATTTTCATGTAACCGACTGTTACCTCCTATAACAGGTCATCAGTGGTTCCTGACCTGTGCATCAGACTTTAACTACTTCACCATAGCCAGCACTGTGCATTGAGAGGGGTCTTTTCCTCATTTTGTGGCAAAAGGTGCACATTGCTGAAAAAGGCTTTAAATACACTCTCAGTATAATGTCTTTTGAGAGTCAATGTATCACCATGAAGTGAGAGTCATATTGTTGATAAAAGGCTTTAAATACACTGCGGCTAATTTCTGTATGGTTTTTTTTAGGGTTATCATTTACTACCGCTAATTGGCGTTGTTGTGGAAGCGCTTTGATTATATCTTTGAAGCCTCAAACTCAGGTATTTATATCTTTGATTCGAAAACTAATTTGAAATTGTTGTTGTATGCATTACTGGTATATTTGTAACTTATGCTATGCCTGTCTACATGACCTTTCTTTCATTGGACTGATATGTTCATGCCTCTCTACATGACCTTTCTTTCATTGGACTGATATCTTTGAAGTATTTACTGTGATTTAAACTCTCAGAACTTGTTCATTGTTAGTGTTCAATGTTTTTGTAATTTTATCTGCTGCCCTTCCCTATATATATGTTGTGACTGCCACTGCCATTCTCTCTCTCTTGTATTATCTATTTTTTTTATCAGCAAAATTATAATTTGTATTAATAACTGTGAGTACCAGAGGTACTAAATATACAAGGTAGAAACCAGAAGACTAGCAGAACCATAGGTCCTACGAATCAGGTGCCAATCTAAATAGAATACAATAACCCTGCACTGCTACCCTAATAAAAAAATGTTGTTGATAAATTACTAGACCAATAGTTGTAGGGCTGGGCAAAGCCTTTCTCTAGCTGTCTTCTCCGCAAATTCCCTTTAGTTGGGATTCTATCTTTGATCAATCACCAAGAAAATGTTGTTGGTTTTAAAGGGATTTTGAGCTACCATAGGTCCTTTAAAGCCTCATCCACAGTCTGATCTGCTGCTCCTTCTAGTAGCATACAGTATGCGCTCCTTGTAGAAAACTGACCATTAGGTTCTGGTTTCCAAACCCAGCAGTCTGATGTTCAACGATCAATATGACCCCGTGAGATATCATCCAAGAAACTGGCTGCCGCTTGCACCTCATTGTAAAAAAGGTGTCTTCTCCATTCAAGCTTCCATTCCCAAACATTTGTAAAGTGACATCCCATATCCTGAATAAGCTTCTGCTGTTGACAAGATATGTTATACAATCTGGGATATTTCGCCCTTAAAGGTTCTTGTTCCATGAGCCAGCAGTCCCATTTAACCCATGCAATTTTCTTATGATCAAGGCCACCACCCCATAGGAACCTCCTCTGGATTTGGGTCAGTTTTTCCGCTACCCTGTTAGGAATTTTGAAAAAAAAAAGATAGAAAATAGGAATAGAGGTTAGAGTTGCTTTTATGAGGGTCACTCTTCCCCCATAAGATAGATGTCTCTGCTTCCACCTAGACAATTTAGATTCAGTCTTTCTTAGGATTGGATCCCATAACCCATAGCGCCTTGGATTAGCCCCGATTGGTATTCCCAAATAAGAGAAAGGCAGAGGCATGATTCTGCAATTCAAATAACTGGCAGCCTGCAATTTCCATTGTTCAGATTGGCCCAACACCCCAAAGCTGCTCTTCCCATAATTTATTTTAAGTCCTGATGACAATTCAAAAGCCCTCAAAATCAATTTGATAGTCTTGACATTTTTCATAGTAGCCTCCCCAAAGAACATAGTTTCTTGAAAAGAGGTGCCATTCAAAACTGGTCTGCTGCTCATAGTTTCTTGAAATCTCTGCTGGAAAAAGCTACAAACTTCGATGGGAGTTAATCACCAGGTGAAAATATCGAGATATCTGACCCCCTCCTTAATCCAACGCATTCTCGCCTTCTGCCTCATTAAAGACTCGTGAGCTTGGGCTGCTGACCAAAGATCTTGCTGCAGCTTCTTCCTTTTCATATTTTCTTGGGAAGTTAGCTGCCTGTGTTCAGCTTCAGATTCAAGCTTGTTAAGCTCAGCTTCTAACTTCTAGACCCTTTTAACAGTGCATCGCTTCGTGTGCATCTTCAACACACACACAAACACACACACACACACATACACAGCCACACAGCCACACACACACACACACAGAAACACACACACACAGCCACACACACAGAAACACACACACACACACACACACACAAACACACACACAGACACACACACACACACACACACAGAAACACACACACACACACACACACACAGAAACACACACACACACACACACACACACACACACAGAAACACACACACACACACAGACACACACACACAGAAACACACACACACAAACACACATGCACAAACACACACACACACACACACACACACACATACACACACACACACACACACACACACACACAGAAACACACACAGACACACACACACAGAAACACACACACACACACACACACCCACACTGGGTTTCTGTGTGATAGAAGCATTAGAAATTAACTCCTCATGAATTACAATGAACTCCTCATGATAGAAGCATTACAATGAACTCCTCATGATAGAAGCATTACAAATTAGAGAGCACATTACTCGTACATAACTAAATATTATAAACTGTTCAATTTAAGCTTTGATAGGAACCCAAGAAACAATTCTGGAAATCGAGTGTTATTCCACTATGAGGAGCCCATACCTCTTACACGGAAAAAAGCTGACACCAGTCTTGAGCCTAGCTCTCTATACACACTCAACAATTTTCTGCCTACTCTGCACACTACTCTCCACACTCAACAATTTTCTGCCTACTCTCCACACTAGTCTCAATATTAGAGCTCACAAAGGAATTGCCTTTAGATGGCAGAGATCCTATTAATGACAACTGAGGGGACTCTGAAAAAAGACATATAAAACAGAGGTAATGCTGTTAAAACAACATTAATAAGAGTGGTTCTACCAGCCATGGAGATATTTCTCTAGTTCCATTTGCTCAGCTTAGCCTCAAACTTGCTTATAATTGGATCCCAGACCACCCTTCTTCTTGGATTAACACCAATTGGAATTCCTAAGTAACAGAAAGGAAGTTGTAACAGTACACAGTTAAGGTAGACAGCAGCAGAATTGCACCATTCCTCAGGTTGACCTATAGCACCAAACTGACTCTTTGCAAAATTAATTCTCAATCCAGAGACCATCTCAAATCTTCTGAGAATGACCTTTACAGCTCTGACATTCTCCATGGAAGCTTCTCCAAAGAACACAGTATCATCAGCATACTGCAGAACATCCACAGGAACCTTGTTCTTCCCCACCAGGAGGCTTCTGAAGCAGTTTTGAGATACTGCTTCCCTCATTAGCCCTGTCAGTCCTTCAGCCACTAAGTCAAAGAGTAATGGAGCCAAAGGGTCTCGTTGTCTCAACCCTCATGATACACACACACACACATATACCCAACTACAATAATAAAGCATAAGCACCCTTGAAACCTAGCATTTGAAATTAGTTACATAAACAACTGCTGATGTCTATATTTGTCTGTAATTGAATTTGACCTTTTGTATGTTCTTGTATGTGATCAGTGTAATTTGCTATATAAACAACTGTTGTTCATGGTGAGTGAACCTTAGATTCCCGTTTGAGACTGAATGCAATGATTCTTGCGGACAATTTGCATTAGTCATTGTATTTAGTCTTGAATTGTCCGTTTGGACAGTTTGGGAAGACTGGTATTTTTATGTTACATTCATTCGTGATGGTTATTATTATTTTCATTAATTTGATTAAATTTCGGTTCAATGCATTTCAAGTTGTTCTTCGAGTGCATACTTGATTATCGGGAAATTCATTTGACCCATGTCATGTCGTGTACTTGGAGACCAATGCGAAATGCTGCCGAAATTTAGTCAAATTTTTGTAAATAATGGTAACCCTGACGTTTGAAGCTAACATAAAAGACAGTTTTCCTAAATGGGATAGGGCCACACCTATAAATAAAAAAGTGAGATTTTCATGCATGGAATTGCTTAGATGGATCGAAGTTGGATGAATGAAAGTCGCATGAGCCCAGAATATGAGGATGACGTCGAACAGTTCTTGCAATTTGCGTCAGAAAGAGGTCGACCAAATGAAAAAGGGAAATATTATTGTCCTTGCATCAACTGTTTGAATGGAAGACGACAATTACTCGATGACATACGGGACCATCTATTGTGTGATGGGATTAAGAAGAATTACACGACGTGGATATGGCATGGTGAAGTCACAGACATGCAGAGTGGGTCCCAAACTAAACCGTTTGATGTAGAAATGGGAGATCGGTTAGAGGACATGATTCGTGACCTTGGACAAGAGTCTTTCCAGGAAGCACATGCCCCTGTGTATGAAGGATTGCAGAGTGATTCTAAGAAGCCTTTGTATGAAGGGAATAATTGGGAAGCGGTAAGTTTATTTCAAACAAAATCGATTTATTTATAATTTGTATTACATTATTAACTTATTATGATTTATTTCATCATGCAGTATTTTAACGATCCTAGACCATTGGAGCTAGAGAGATTAAAAGCATTGCGGATCCAATGGGCACAGTTTTATCTCCGAGTTAGAGATCAGGCCTAGGATTTAAGGACATTATCTTTAGCTTTAGTTTACTTTGGTTTAACATTTTTTACATTTTCTATGTAACATGAACATTGAATTCATTTGATGATTGTTCTTTATGATAAATCAATTATTTGATGTTTATTATCATTAAAACTGCTTGAAAGCAGAATAAAATGTTTATTTGCTGTGAATTGAGCCTGAAATTGCATTTGACAGGTACAATTTTGGGTTTACTGTAAAAACAGAAAGTATATATAAAAAAATACATGAAAACAACATCGGTTATTAACAAAAACCGATGTTAATATCATAAACAACATCGGTTATTTACAAAAACCGATGTCGATATGAACCTTAACATCGGTTATAATAGAAAACCGATGTTAACGTTTGTATATTAACATTGGTTATTTGTGTCTAACCGATGTCAGCGTTTGTATTTTAACATCGGTTATCTGTAGATAACCGATGTCAACTCTTGTACATTAACATCGGTTAGTTATAAATAACCGATGTGAACATTTGAATATTAACATCGGTTATGTACACATAACCGATGTTATACACAAAGAACTACACCAAATAAGTGTATGCATCATCAACGTTGACATCGGTTTTCTAGCAAAACCGATGTTAATGGAATATATTAACATCGGTTATTGTAAGAGACCGATGTTAATGTATTACATTAAAATCGGTTTTTCTAAAAAATCGATGTTAATATAACATATTAACATCGATTTTACTGGAAATAATATTTAAATTAATGTTAATTATAACATTTTTTCAACTTATTTTAATACACTTTACAGTAAAATGTGATTGATTTTTTTTTTTTTAATTTATCATGCATATATACTAGTTGCATGGCCTCCCTTCACTTGGGTTTGTGTGACAGTGGACAAATTAAAATAAACTATAGGGTATAGTAGTGATGTGGGAAATAAATAAGAATCTATCACCAAACCACATAGCCAGTGTAATTAACATGTGAACTTCAAACTAATATGGTTTATGAAAAAAACATATATTAACAGATTAACTCTTTAAAAAATTTCAATATCTTAGAGAATTAATTCTTAACTTTTCAACCTAAACATAGAAAGACCTTAATTCATCAAAAAAACATGTGAACTTAAAGGCTCATCAAACACGGGCAAACTCATTCAAAGGCACATGTAATGCATGCATATGAATCCGCGTGTGTATTCCCCCAAGGAGCAAATGCACGTGCAAGTGTTTTTCAAATATCAACAAGAATCTCGAACTCTTTAATTCTCCATACAAGATTGACCACCCTATCACAAACCACAATTATATATGCAACATATGTTCATACTAGTACTAGGAATGCATAGCATTTTTTAAGTGCCTTATAATCTACCAAGTATAATGAATGATTAAGCATATGCCACGCCATTGTATCTTCAATTTCTCGATCACTCTCTATCTTTTTGTGCTTATCTATGAAAACCTAAGTGACAATGCATGCTAGCTACCTTATCTTTAAAGCAAATTGTCAAATTAATTAATTAATATTAAGATAATGCTAGCAAATTGCTTTTAGATAATGGTTAATAAAGCAAAATTAGGAGTCTTTTTATGAAAACAAACTACCTACAAACTCTCATCTAATGTAATATTTTTCTATAAAAAAATAATATATATCTTGATTAATTTCTCAATAAATGCGTTTAGGAGATCTTTTCAGCAAGCCACTTAATATTATTAAGGGTTAGTGGTGTTTTTAATCATTGAAAAGTGGATAATATTTTTTTAGTCTCCAACTTTTAAAACTATAAGTATTTGTTCATATATTTTTAAAATACTCAAATTTTATTTTTTTAAATGATAAATTTTCACCTCCATGTTAATTTTAGGAACTAAAATTTAAATATTTCAAAAATATAAAAGAAAAAATATATGGTTTTCAAAGTTGAAAACTAAATAAAAAATTAATTACTCATTTTTTATAAACTAAAAATATAATTATTTATTTATTGTTAATAAGTGGAATTTTTTTTAATGTTCACGGTACTTTGACATATGTCATTGCTCATGTCATTGCTTGACATATAAATAAGATCATGCTTCAGTTTAATATTTGTTAGCTGTCATATGAAGAGTATATATCAATATATCTATCTCACTTTACAATTTACATTGTCCTTCACCACTCCATTCCCTTTTAACATATAAGAGTCACTTTCTCGAGGAAGTTGGAGGCCACTCCTCTGTCACAACTACATATATTTCCAAGACCAAAAAAAGCATGAGTGGCTGGTTACATATACTAGAGATTCCTAAGACTGAACTTTCTGCACAAATCATATTATAGAATATATTATTTTCAGATGTGTTAGCACTTTTATTATATAGTGCCTGCTATGAATACATGATTGCGTTGAATATAAGATCCCTCATAAAACAATGGAAAAAGGAAGATTGTGGTTGAATATATCTGCCCTTCCTTAAAGTGAATGATTATTTGAGCATCATGCATTCTTATACATTAGATAGCCTCCTTAGTCTTAGCCTCATAGTTTTTGAAAAACATACAGTAACACATTCTTATACATTAGATAGCCTCCTTAATAGTTTAAAAAGTATTACACCGACTTTCCTTGTGAGGGAGGTTATTATAATGCTTAAAAGTAAAAGTATTTGTGCAATTTTATGAAATTTTAAAGATGATTAGTGTATCTTATCCTTTTTCTCATTGACTCAATAAACAAAAAATTATCTGAAAAAATTGTACTAATATATAAATTTCAATTAAAAATAATTCAAAAATGTGGATAGAGAGGTGTCCGTCTTTCCACTAATATTATATAATTACATTTGTTTTGATATTTTCCCTCTTTTTCCTTATTTATGATCCTTTTTTATTTGTTTGAGGACTATATTCAAATAAAAGATGAGTTGTCCCACATGAAAATAACTGTCAATAGTAAAGTGGAAGGAACCGCATTTTTCCTTCAATGTTTGGAAAGTGCAGCCTTTGTATTTTTTTTATTATTATCTATGATGTGGAAAGTACAAAGAATATTGTGCTTTATAATAGGTTACTCCATACTTAAATGTTCGATGGTCGTAGGTTTCTCATCAGATTATTCAAATGGTTATACATCAAAAACTTGTACAGAGAACCAAACAATTGATTAATATAATGTGCAACAGATCGATCTTCAGTTGAAGAGTAGGTTTAGAATTACAATCAAGTTTTTCATGAAATTTTCAGATTTTATACGAGTAGTGTGACATCCTCTATCCCATACATATGTATTAATAATAAAAAAATAAAAATTTAAATATTAATTAAAAATATTTAAAATATATTTTTTTAAATACAAGCCTTTTAAAAAGGATAAAAGGCTCACATTCATCTTTCTAAATAAAAATTGTCTAAATAAATAATAAATTCACTTTACCTCAAAACAAGGTCGTCCAAAACTTCATACAATTAATATAGAACCTATATCCTAATGTCACATCCTATCAGAGCATTGTGTTCCCGTGTCCTCTAGCATGAGGTTCTTCATAGTCATCCACCTATTCATTTGCTCCCATGAACACAAGGTTCAAGATCATCATAGGATCCAAACACAAATAGCACACTGGGAGTGAGTTATCACATCCCTAACTAATGAAGAGTAACGATGCAACATGTAGGTATAAATATCATAAAAACAAAATAAAACTTACTTAAACATAGCTCACATCATTTCACCACTTTGTCATCCAACATCAAATCATCACACAACACATTTCATTCATTTTCACAACATTCACGTACTCAAGAATCAAAACACAATGTCATCAAATCAATCAATATCGATCAATACACAAGCGTTATGCAACATATACACTAAGACTCAATCCTATATGCAATATGGTATCATGTCAGTGAAAAACCATGTCGGGCGCCTAGGAGTACATGACAAGACAAACCACACACTAGCAAGTCAGGTCACTCTCATTGGGTAAGATCATAGGGAGTCCAGTCAGGGTCACAGTATTTTGTGAGAATGCTCCAACCATATGGGATCAACATAGGCTTAAAGGAACACTCAAACCGGGTGACCCCCAAGGCCTACACTCCGAAGAGTCTGTCAAGGCCTCTCCCTCCTGATTCAGGTCCAACCCAGAAAATATTTTAGCGCATAGACGCTATCTATGAACTGTACAAAATACACGATTCCTCAATTGTTCTCAAAATAGTTTATCTCGTCGCCCTTAAAGAGTCTTAGCATTAACTCGTCGCCTTTAAAGGGACTTAGCATTAACTCGCCGCCCTTAAAGGGACTTAACATTAACTCGTCGTCCTTAAAGGGACTTAGCATTAACTAGTCGCCCTTAAAGAGACTTATAGTTGTGTGATTGTACAATTCATAGTTCACAACTCAATACACACAACACCTCAATCACATACATACACAATTTATCACATACACTCGATCTCAATCACAATGGTATAATCTCAATTAACACATTATCACACCTCATGAATCATATACACTTTACCTATGAACTATGCAATACACACAACTACTCAATTGTTTTCAAAATCATTTTAACTCGTCGGGTTCCCACAGTGGATCCCATCACAATACTCGTCGTCCTAAAAGGATCTTACAATTGTGTGATTGTATAGTTCATTGGTCACAGCTGTGACACCCTCTACCCCGACATATATATAAATAAACAAAATATATAAAAATATTGGTAACCAAATTCACACGGGTAAAAGGTTCACATTCACTTCACTATTATCAATTAAAACTTATTAAAACATATTTGGCTCAAAATAAGGCCATCAAAATTTACAGAGATATTTTATTAAATCAGTGAAATAAAATAAAATAGACTAACATCATGCCACTAATATAAAAACTTATGTCCCACTGTCACATTCTATCAGAGCGTTGTGTCTCGACGTCCTTCAGCATAATGTTCCTTAAAGCAGTTCACCTAGTCGTCTGCTCCCCCGAACACAAAGTTCAAGATCATCACAGGATCCAAACACAAACAACACACGGGGAGTGAGTTATCACATTCCTATCTAATAGAGAAACAAGACAACTAGATATACATATCATATAAACTAAATAAAATTTACTTACACGTAATTCACGTAATTCCACCACTTTGTCATTCAAAGTTCACTTTTCATCCATCAATCACACTTTTCAATCATCAATCACATTACACAAAAATCACATTCTCTGATCAAGATATAATAACACATCAATTTCATAATAAATAATTAGCAAGCGCATGAGACAGTTATGCTAAGACTCAAGCCTATATGCAATGTGGTACCATGTCAGTGAAAAACCACCCTGGGGCGCTTAGGAGTACATAACAAGACACACCACATAATGGGTTTGCCAGGTCACTCTCACTAAGTAAGATCATAAGGAGACCAGTCAGGGTCACGATGTTTTGCGAGAATGCTCCAACCATATGGGATCAGCATAGGCTTAAAGGAGCACTCAAACCCGATGACTCCCAAGGCCTACACTCCGAAGAGTCCGTCAGGGCCTCTCCCTCCTGATTCAGGTCCAACCCCTAAAATCATTTTAACACACAGACACTGCTAGTGAATTATACAATACCCACGACCTCACACTCGTGTCTTAAGCACGTACAACATATTGCGCTACAATTTAACACTGGTTCCTAAATAGGAACCTACACTTTCTCTTTAACACTGGTTCCTAAATAGGAAACCTACACTTTCTCTTTAACACTGCGCATTTACACTTTTCTCAAGATAACACTGGTCGGGTTATTGTACAATTCACAGCTTACAACACAAATAATGTCACATCAAGAGTTAATCACACACTTATTCACAACCAAAAATCATTCACAATTTCACATCTCATAATGTCACAATCCACCATCACATATTTTCACATATCTCACAATTCAACACCTGTTCTACTTTACACTTTTACTCAATCTCAATAACAATATTATAATCTCAAGGCAACATATCATTCCACAATTCATCACATATTTCATTTATAAGCACTGCTCATGAATTATACAATACCACGACCTCACACTCATGTTTCAAACATGTTTAACACAATTGTGCTACAATTTAACACTGGTTCCTAACTAGGAACCTACACTTTCTCTTTAACACTGCGCATAAACATTGGTCGGGTTATTGTATAATTCATAGCTCACGATATAATTAATGTAACATCAAGTGTTAACACATCCACTTATTCACAATCGAATATCATGTCCACACTTTAACATCTCATAACATCACATCAACCATCTCATAACATTGTCAATGATATTCATAAGGTACAACATACACATGTTCCTGAAATTTAACCATAATATTCTCAAACTCCAACACTTAATAATTTTTGGAATCATACTACAACACTCTACAATATTATTTACATAAATTATTAATATAAATAGCTACCTCTATATCTATAAACTGGCATACATCATATTGAATCACAAATTTCAAAGTAAGCTTTCAATGCACAAGAAAAAGAGAAAATACAAAATCAATATCTCTCTCTAAATTTCTCCTTATTTTATTTCATCAATTCATATTAATTAGAAAAAGTACTCAATTTATAGGGTTCATGCTCAACATAATAGCATATCAATTTCACAACAATTAGTCTGTCAAACATATATAATTCACTGTAATAATTATAAGGATAAAATGAAATTGCAAAAACACCCAAAAACCCATTCCAATTGATATCTCTAAGGATCCCTACACATGTTCTCACTATTTCCCAATTGTGAATAACTCATCCCTTACCTCTGAGCAGACTCACGTGTCTTCCGACAACGATAGCGGCATCTATAGCGGTTCCTTGAGATTCCTCAAGTTTTTCCTCCGACTGCTCCGATAGAATTCTCGAACGTCAGAGAGACGAAGAAGAGATTGAAGCCTCCGCTTGTACTGTCTCCATGCGATTCCTTTTTCTCCCACCACGAATATTATCTCGAAAATCCCAACGGTGAGAGTGTGCGAAATTGAATTTCGAGCAACATATCCAAATTTCATGAAAATCCAACGGTTAACGAAACCGGGATCGTAGTTTTACCGAGACAGTTTTGGGTTTCTGCGGGAAAATAAAAAGCTACAATGCGAAGGGTGTTTCTCTCAGTTCCGACACGATATCAAAATTCCCAACGGTGAGAATTCTCGTAATTGTGTTGCGAACATGATACTCAAATTTCACTACGATCCAACGGTGAACGGGTTCGAGATCGTCGTTTTTCTGAGACTGGTTTGGTGGGCTGCGGGAAAAAGAAAGGGTTTTGAGAGGAGAAGGGGAAAAACGAAAATGAGGCCAAAAAGAGGCAGCTGACTTAATATAACTATTTATACCTAGGGTACTCAGCCTATTATTTGCTCTATATTTATTTATTTATTTATTTTTTACTAAAAAGCTTTTTAAATTTATTTACGAAAAAATTGGGATGTTACAACAGCTCAATATACACATCTCAATACTCATCTATTTCACCATTAATCACAGGTTCAAATTATCACATACTCAAATTTGAATCACCATTTCATAATCTTAATATAACAATTTATACAAAAAGTTTATCACAACATGAGGAGTAAAACCCCTCAAATAATTTCACACAATTATACCAAAATCAATTAATCAAAATCATAGATATAAAAAAAATAAAAACACCAAGATCACTCTATTTTATCAACCAATTTGCATCAGGACATCAATAATGTATTTATAATAATAAAGGAAAAATTATAATTTAATAAACATCCCAAAATAGACTCAATTTAATTTTCTAAGGATCCCTACACATGTTCATTCTAACCCCAATTGCAATAAACTCATCCGTTACCTCTAAGGGGACTCACCTAGCGGCATCACTAACAAGTTCCTGAGATTTCTCAATTTTTTCCTCTGATTGCTCTGAAAGGGTTCCCAAACATTAGAGAGAAGGAGAAGGGATTAAAGCCTCCATTTGTACTGTCTTCATGCAATTCCGTTATCTCCTTCCATGAATATAATCTCTCAAATCCCAATGGTTAAGGTGTGCAAAATTGAATTTCGAATAACATATCAAACTTTTACAACAATCCCACGG
This sequence comes from Glycine soja, assembly GCF_004193775.1. NCBI lineage: Eukaryota > Viridiplantae > Streptophyta > Magnoliopsida > Fabales > Fabaceae > Glycine > Glycine soja. The sequence continues at coordinate 22,478,843 of NC_041020.1, read as the reverse complement.
TTAAAGAATTCAGAATCATAGTTTTACCGAGACAGTTTTTGATTTCTGCGGGAAAAGAAAAGGCTACAGTACGAAGTATATTTCTCTCATATCCGACATTTACTCGTAATTCCCAACGGTGAAAAGCCTCAGAATTGGGTTGCAAACTTGGTGCTTAAATTTCATGACAATCCAATGGTGAATGAGTCAGAGATCGTTGTTTCTTTGAGATAGGTTTGGTGGTCTGCGGGAAAAAAAGAGGGTTTTGGGAAGAGAAGAGAGAAAAACGAAAATGAGGGGAAGAGGAGGCATCGTCAGTCTGAAAACTGACATAATATATCGCAATTTATACCTAGGGTATCCACAGCTTATTATTTACTCTATTTATTTATTTTTATTATTTTATAAAAACAAACTATATTTTATTCTCTATCAAATGAATAAATAAAATACACTCTTTATTTTCTCTAAAATCATTATTTTAATTAATAAAGTTATTTCTCCTTATTTATTTAATTTTAAAAAACCTTATGATTTTATAAAACTCTATTTATTTATAAATAATAATCCTTTTTAATTTAGTCTATGAAAAATGGGATGTTACAAGTAGGGTATATAAATAGTATTGAGTTTGCATTGATGCTTCTCTGGATTATTTTTTCACCAAAAGAATTGTGAAACAAATTTAAAAACTTTGGCAATTTCGACCTTTTTCAGAAAATCAAGTGTCTTTATAAAAGCTTCAAGAATGACCTTTTGAAGTACCTGAAACACACTAGAAAAGGGGGGGGGGGGGGGAGAGTTGAATAGTGTGATGGATAAAACTTAATCTTTCGAAAATTTTGAAAGGTTTTCTCAAACTGATATTAATAGACGATGAGTTCATCCAAGGGGTTTGAAATCACTTTGAGCTTTGAAAACTAGTTCGTAAAACTTGGACACAATAATGTTGAAGTAAACTATAGAAAAAAATTGTTATGTAGAAGTAGTAAAGAAAATATAGAGGTTTTATACTGGTTCACCCCAACTCTTGGGCTACGTCCAATTCTCCTTCAAAACTTGAAGGGCTCCATTAATCAATTCTTTGATTACAACCAAGTATTCTCTATGTCACTTCTGCCTACAACGAGTACTCTCTAGATTACTCCTGGCACTACCCTTAATCTTACCCTGAGATTAAGACCCAAGTATTATTTCTCACTAAGCCACTTCTAGCTTTCACAAACAATAGACGTTTGATAGAAAATGTATTCTAATCACTCAAAGAGTATTTACACAGTAAGCTTGAATACCATGAAACTTACTAACTTAGTGGAGCTAATATTCACTCAGTTCACTCAAGTTTCTTTCGTTCAGCAAAATTGACAGCATAACAGTAGTTTGTTCATTTTGACTCACATTATTCTTTTGTTATTCGACTTCATTAACATGAACATCTTCAAGCTTTATATAGACTTTAGAGCTTTGATTCATTGAGAGATCCCAGCTAGTCGTTGCCTAATAGCTCGAGCACTTTACATGAGACTGTTACTATGTAGAGAGAGTGCGGGGCCATAAACACTTTCTGCAGCATATCCTCAGAGAAGTATAACATGCCAATGTCACCTTGTGCCTAGAGATGACTTTCAGCATACAAATCAAATATAATGTTAACAACTTAAGACAAAAGGAATTAAGAATGTCAAGACAAGACAATTTAAATCTTCCCTTTTGTGCGCTATGGCACAAATTGCTTACTAAACCTATGGACGTTACTTTCTGATGATTACTTTCAGTACTTGAGGATCGAGTAGTTGTTCCATTTCCTTTTTATTATGAGCCAAGTGCTGAAGCACTTGTCCTTATAGGACTGGACGCTATAAGGCAGTATCATCCAATGTCTAATACTTTAGCTATCGTTCAAAGCCTTTCTGCTTGTATCTCATAGACATAGATAAATCTATAACTTAAGCATGAAGGGTTAACACATAAAATTTGTACTTTGTAAACATCAAAACCTTAGGGATTTAATTGTTTGGTACAGTCCGATATGATTTGGAGATAGCCAGACTTAACAATCTCCCCTTTTTTGATGATGACAAACAATATAAATTTTGATACCAAAAAGAATAAGATGAAGAGATTAAGATCAAGGTACCAAAAGTGTTTAGAGTGTACTATCGCACACCACTTACTCTCTGTTTGTGTATCTGAAGAATATAACTTTTATTTACAACAAACTTGTTAAGCATCAGAGTCATAAGGAGACCTTTCAAAGACATGGTCAAAGCAAATTTATTATTAGAATGCATGAGCAGATTATGTTGAGATAAATGAGACTTTCCTTGAGTTCATTACATTATGTATGTATCAGAGAATATGTATTATTTAGAGCATGCATAGCATATGTGTAGAGAAATTAAAAAGCATGAAAACACACATATGTGACCACCAGAACACTTGTTTCATTAAAAGGGTAGGTATGTACAAGTGTTTACAAATCAAAATTTCTATTCTACTTTCTCCCCCATATCATTATCAAAATACTTGGGTTTGAAGAGAAAAAGGAAATGACTTGACCATCATCGTCAACCTTCAATGGACGGAGGTGGAGGAGTGGGAGGTGGTGACTTTGGTTGCGAAGGCGAAGGTGAAGGCATAACCACCAGATCAACAATTATTGCAGGTGTAAGAACCTCACGATGAGGTTGTACAACAATAGTTGATGGTGGTGGATGTGGTTGAATGGATGGAGGTAGCCTTTGTTGCATCAATAGATTCATGTTGAAGAGCACAAAATTGTTGAAGGATTTGAGTGAAGACTCCAAAGTGTTTTTAATAAGCAAATTGGTCTCCATGCATTCAGCAAGGAACCTTTTTTTTCCATGGTCTCTTCTAGGTTGGCCTATTGAAGGCACAACAATTCTTGAATCCTCTCTTGAAACACACCCGTTGGAGCACAAGTGGTCAAGGAAGTTATCTAGAGGTGTATGTTGGAAGTATTGACAGTTGCTAATGCATCTTCAACAATGGGTTGGGGTTGTGAAGTGATTTCAACCTGTAGAGGTTCAACATCATCGACCTGAGGTCCGAGATGTGCATGAAGATTGTTGAACAACTCTTCAGATTCAAGCTTCTCCTACTGTTGTTTGGCTTCAACCTCTTTCTGCATCTCCATGAGTTGGCAGTTGAGTTTGTCTTGTTTCCTCTGAAGTTTAGCCACCATTCCTTGACATAGAACCTAAGGGTTCTAATCAGGAGAGAATGGATGCTCTTTAAGTGCAGTAAACCTTGCCCAAGCATTAACAATGGCTCTTCTCATTGCAGCTTTAAAGTGTTGATGAAACTCATTGTCTCCTTCTTGCCTCAAGAAGCACATCTACCAATCATTGACGCGATAAATCTTGGCTGGACGCAAGATTTAGACCATAGTTATGTGACTGGAGTTGTCTTCCCTAACATAATCCAATGTGAACACAAGGCGAGAGTTTTCATACATGTCCTTAAAATAAAAGAGCATGACATCAATTTGATCAAACTCAACGCTGGAATTCAATGCAACAATCTTCATAGCAACATCCCTTGTAAAGTACTCGCTCCAATAATAAGGAATTGGACGCAAGGCAACATTGTCTTTTAGGCCTTGATGAGGCAGGGCTTGCTATGAAGAGGAACCTTGCCTTTCTTCTTTCTGAGATCCAATGGTGGCAACCTTAGAGCTATGAGTTCAGGCACGAACTTGATGGTGGTGGTGCGTCTGATGTGAATATCGGGAGGATAGCTTGGCCATTGATCAGTTAAGCCACACTACACCATTATCATCCTAACATTATATATATCATCCTTGGTGAGAGGAGAGCTTGATGGCCATATTCTAATAGGATGGACTTAGACATAGGAGTGAATAGTTGGATGTGCTTTGGATGCAAAAATGTAGGCCGGAAATCATCAGAGGATGGATTAATTTGTTGGGCCTCAATCTTGTGAAACCATGCAATGATATTCTTATCATAGCCTATTTTTTCTCTACATGCCCCAGAAGGAATCTTGTAGACATTTTTGTCCTAAGTCACGATAGATGAAGGCTTGGATACCTTGGGGTGAAGTCACTTCCACTTTGGTGGAGGAAGAACTTCGATCACTATGGGTGGATCCAGCTCAGTAGTGGTGGATACAACTTAAGAATCACGGTGTATGGACGAAGGGCAAGTGACTTTTTCTATATCAAGAGTAAACTGCATCCAATCTATTGTAGGTTGGAATTCCATGTCCAATATTCTTTGAATGTTGTAAGTATTCTCATAAAGAAAGGCAACGGGAAAATGCAACCTTGCAATGTCGTCAGCAATAAGGTTGGGGTCTAAACCAGGCAGACCTTGATGTTGAAAGCGATCGAGGTGAATGGGAGATTGATAAAAGTCAAATTTACTAGATTTTAATATGCATTTTGTGACTTTTATTTGGCCTTTTAGTTAACTTTAGGCCTTGTTTTGAATCAAATTAGCTTTAAATTCAATTTTTACTTAGTCTTGGGTAAAATTTTATGTTTTAGTTATTTTAATGAATTTTTGATAATTTTCAGCAAAATCAGGAGAAAGTTCTAAAAGGAGAAATTATGGAAATTGAAGATAAAAACTAGGAAAATCACGAGCTAGATATTTTTCAAGGATAGATTAGCTGAGAAAGATGACAATTACTTGAATTAATTAGAGATATTATTTGTTTGTAATTTCTTGTGATTATCTCCTTAATTAAACCTAGCTAAAATTATAAACATAAGAGGCTAGACCTTCGTTGTAATGGCATAGAAGTCCCGAGCAGTTCTTAGAATTATATTTTAGACTTTCACCTACTAGACACCTCCATTATTCCATTAGACACTCTAGGTTTCATTGTATGAATTTCATGAGTGTAATTCTTTCCACCTAGGAAGGGAAAGGATGAACCTTATTTCGGTTTAATTCTATCAATTCAACACTTCATCTTGAGTTCTTTATTTGTTTCCACACTTAATACTTTTATTTGATTGACAATATTATAGATAAATTCAAGAATTGAGTTGCGCTTTTCCAAGTCTTGTTGAAACCTGAATATGAATCAAGTACTAAATTGAGTTGCGCTTTGCTAATTCTCGACCATTAATGCTAATTGCCTGTGTCGGTATGTCCAAGGGATTGGGTATCGGGCAAGTTGTTTAGAATCTGCGACCATATGAGAGCTAGGATAGAATACATTAGTGAATTGGATATGAGCAAGAGAGATGAGTAGAGAATTGTGAAGTTATAGTGAATTGTGAAGTTACCTAGACATTCATTCATCAAGATCAACATCATCATTCAAGTCTAGTATTTTTATATTTGCTCAATTATTTATTATCATTTGATTTTTATTATAATTTATTTTTTGATATTTATTTTGTGACTATAAAAAAATGCAAAAACCTAGTTTTTAGTTAAATAATTACATGAAATCCCTTCTTTATTTCTTTGGAAGATGACCTAGACTATAGTCCAGATACTACACCATTATTGGGTTATAGTTGGTCTATAAATTGAATCTAACGTGAAATATAAACCTAACAAGTTTTTGACGTCGTTGTTGGGGAATAAATGAATTTTTATTTTTATTTGATTAAGAACTTTTAAATATTTATTAATAGACTAGTAAGTAATTGTAAATAGTTATGGATAATTGTAGATAGATTTTATTAGGTGTAGATTGATTAGTAGATAATAATTAGAGTAAATAGAGTAGGTGTGATACCCTCTACCCCGACATACATATAATTAAAAAAAACATAAAAATCTCAAATTTATTTAAATCAATTTTATTTAAATTACTTAAACAAATTCATGTGGGTAAGAGGTTTTCGAATGTGACGGCAGAGAAGGCACTTTGCGGAGGCAAGAGTGGAACGAGTTTGATTTTGGGTTGCTCAAGGTAGCTGGCAAGAGGAAGAAGGTGAACGAGAGTGTACACCACTTAAACGGCCAACTATATGCAAACATGTGGTAGTCAATATTATAAGCTAACAGTCAACGTTCAATTTTTCCTCTGAGGACTCAGATAGTGAATCTTGAAAAATAGGGGGCTCCAATAGTGAATTAAAAAATAGGATGACCGATTTAGTGAAATGAGAAAAATAGGGGAGCACTTTTTGCAATTAAGCCTTTGATTTATTATGTTTCTTAACTATTATTTACATAAAATGGTAACAAATGATTTCTTTTTGCCATCAAATAATATACACTTACACAAGAATTAAAAAAATTATGACCATGTTTGTATAATTGTATGTAATAAATTAATCAAATATTTAAAACTAAATAATTAAAATTTAAAGTTAAATAAACAACAAATTGAAAGTTAAATAATATGTATAATAATATATATAACATATATTATACATATTAAAACCAGGGGTTACATATAGTTGATTTGTAAAAAGAACTAATTTGTTAATAATTGCTATAAAAAATCAATCAAATAATAAATTATAAAGTAGGGGACGAAATATTTCAATCAATTCTGCACTTTTCGCAAATAGTAATTTTCATAAATAACTAAATATTGGCTTAAAATGTAGTTTTCGTTCTTCTATTTTCTCAATTCTACAGTTTTAGCTCTCATCCTCACTTTTAAAAAGTTCACAATTTTAGTACCTCATTTTTGAATTGAGACATTTCATCCGACTTTTTAAAAGTCCACAATTTAGTCCTAGTGGCTAATTTCAAATGTTGATCTATGTATTCTGTAAAGGAAAAATATTTGTGTTGTTATATAGTGAATTATATTTTTTAAAATTATTTAATTGCTAACAAACTTAAATTATTAAAAAAAGAATTAAAAAAGTACATAGTCAACAAGTCTAAAATTGACCGCAGGGATTAAAATCGCATATTTTTTAAAAGTGAGAAACATAATGTCTTAATTAAAAAATAGGAAGACTAGAATTATGGATTTTTTAAAAGCGAAGGACAAAATGACTCAATTGAAAAATAAGGGAACTAAAATCTCAAATTTGGAAAAATAGGGGAATGAAAATTGCATTTTAGTCTAAAATAATTTAAATGAGTTCACTTAACTATTTTCATTGGTCTTGATGAATTAAGTATTTATTTCTTATATATAAAAACAATGACAATATTGTTGATTATTAATATAGATAATATTTATTTTAATATTTAAATAATATTATTTGTCATATTGTTGGCAAGAAGTATATGTCTATTTTTATTATTGGGCAAATCATATCAGATACTGGAAAAATTTCAAATAAACATATTAGAGAGATTGTTTACTTTTTATTGTTTGACACACTCTTTGGCAATTGTCTATACCTATTTGTATACTTAGGCAAGTCATATTGGATAAATAACACAACTTAAATATTACACTTCAACTTTGTTATGTATTAATCTTATTGTAGTTTTGCATATTTTGAATGTTCTTAGTAAATGTTATTCAATTGTTCTTTTTCATTAAATAAAGAAAATAACATCCAAAATTAAATTAAGGCGTTAGTTGGATACAAAAAATAAAGTTCCACTAAAATTTGTCACATTCTTTCTCAATTGTCAATGTCTTTTTTCACACTTGGACAAGTTAAATGCTATATTTGATATATTAATCATGTTGTGATTTTGTATTTCAAATATATTCTTAGTAAAAAGTTGTCTAATAGTTTATTTTTATTAAATAAAGATAATTACATTTAAGATAAAATTGTGACATTAATTGAATAAAAAAAATAATATTTAAGTAAAGTCTGTTATCCTTTTTGACAATTATTTATACTTATTTTTCACATATATGGGATAATCACATCGAGTGAATAATAGAGGTTAAATATACAATTCAATTTAATTATAGATGTTTATACATAAGTTAAATACTACAACTTTTCAGTTAATTCTATTGTGATTTTGCATATTTTAAATAACTTCTTAATAAATATTTTTCAATTTTATTAAATAAAAGTAAATACATTTAAGATTAAAAAAAAGTTGTGACATCAATTAGATTAAAAGTTGTCATTATTTAATATATGTTTATGCTCATTTTTACATATGAATAAACAAATAAAATCTAAATAAAAATACTCAAATTTTTTGTTTACCTCGTGCATTGCACATGTTAAAATCTAATATATTATAAACTACAAGAGTAAATAATGCAAAAAGCATTTTCCGCAGCACTTAACCATTAATTAGACAAATAGGTTACTTTCATATATAAATAAAAAGGACATTAAAAGTATATAAACCTGAAATGAGAATCAAAATTACATGTTTCTTATTATTAAATAATATAGAGAGAAAGGGCAGGAATCACCTACGCCAAGAGTTTAGTAAACTCTTTGAGTTACACTCCATTATTATCATTTATTTTCATGAAATCTAATTGAGTATAACTCTAAAAGAGTTACTCTTTATGTAAGTTGATCCCTCCTCACATGTATATACTAGTGTAACTTAAACAATTATTACACCATCCAATAACTTCAAATTGAACATGTTCTTACAATACACTGTTGAATTGAAAATTATTTTCACATAGATCATATATAAATAGTTTCATATTAATGTAAAATAATTTGTTACCTCATTCATTAATATTAAAATTGACTTAATATAAACTTATCAAAATATAACACACACACATATATATATATTACAAAATATTATGAAAAAACAACAAAAGGGGTTAGCTGTGCAAATGGATGTCAAATGAGTATTGAGTACAAATTGTCTAATGCAAAAATTTGCAAAAATTTGTAAAATCAAAATATGTTACACCACCTCACTTGTATTAGTTAAAAACATGACCGCACAATTAATATTAGGAACACCATTTTTAACTCTATTATATCATTTTAAGATGATTGAAAGGAAAAAAGTATCAGAAGTCCTAGAAAAGGAAATATGTTTTGATTTTATTCGACCTCCCCGACTAAAAGAATTAAATATGTTACATGAAGCTTCTATAACTAAAGTAAATTGAATCCAAAGGAAACAAAAACAAATAAATATGCTAAATAAAGAAATAAAATATAAAAGAATAGAAGAATAACTAAAAACTCCTAATATTCAAAAAATAGTAAAAGAATTTGAAGAGAAAATAGAAAAAGAAATTTGTGAAACAAATACCAAAGCCTGTTGGAGTCGGAAAAAATATAAAGTTTCATTAATTTACTAAGAAGAATTTATCGAGAAGGATATCCCAACAAAAGAAAGACCAATACCAATGAATCAACAATACTTAAAATATTGTAAAAAAAGAAATCCAAGATTATTTAGATAAATGATTAATCAGACCGTCTTAGTCTCCTTGGAGTTGTTCCAGATTTTATGTAATAAATGCTTTAGAACAAGAAAGAGGGACTCCAAAGTTAGTAATAAATTATAAGCCTCTAAAAAAAGTTTTAAAATGAATAAGATACCCACTACCTAACAAATCTGATCTACTAAAAAGGTTGCATAACGCAACTATATTCTCTAAATTTGACATGAAGTTAGGCTACTCAAATTTCAATGATAGAGAAGGATAGATACAAAACTTCTTTCGTAGTCCCTTTTGGACATTATGAATAGAATGTAATGCGCCAAGCCTTAAAGAATGTGCCAAGAGAATTTCAAAATATTTTTCTTGAAACTTGAAAGACGTAGCTGCTTCCATGATGACTTCTTTTGATTCTTTTGAAAGGAAGAGTCTTGACAGATTTTGGGACTTGAAATATTGTTGTTAGGACTACATGCATATTCATGATGAAGGGGTAGAGAATCTTGGCTATATGTTGACAGCGAAATCTGTGCATGAGAAAGAAGCTTTTTGCCTTATGCAAGGTTGAATGCTCTTGGTATTCAGATTTTAAAATATGAAAATATCTATCCTTACATGGTATAATTTTGGGTCTTGTGGTGCCACATAATTTTTTCTTAGGTGTACATTCCGTAACAATCATCTTCATTGTCTTGCAAAACATTTTTGGGGCTTGATGAGGCCTCGTCCTCGAGGTCTACCGATTGTGTTGAATTCACATCTTTTAATCTTTTTTGCCATTCTTCTTCAGAGGTTGCGGAGGCCAAGTCTGCCATTATCTTCTATTTTTCTGCTAAAAATGATGATTCTTTATTGGTTTGAACTTTTATCTTAAACCTATGTTGGGACATTTTTACCCATTCATCAATTTTTTCTTTTCTAACGAACAAGATATCAAATTTGTTCCACCATTTAACTTGTATTGATCTAGCCAAATATTGTGTGTCTGTCTCATTAGAGAGTTTTATCAAGTCTTGAATCATATCATAATCCCAGGACATAATCCAAGTTATGCCTTGGCTGGCTACAAATGATATAAACCTATATCCTTGAACAAAGGTGGTTTTTTCATTATAATATTGATGATTGTCTTTAACTTGTGGGAATTTATTAACAATGGATCCAATATCGCTGAACCACTTGATGAACCATTTTGGAAACTTTAGTGAAATTCCATTTTTGAACCAAAAGAACCACGAATGTTGAAAAGGTCGAAGGTAAAAAGTATTGTACCAAGCATCAATTTAATCTTTATAATTATATGATTGCGGAAAAAATTGTCTTGAGAAGGCCTTGGATTTATAGAGTTATGATATTGGAGGGGTAAATTTGTTGTAATGCGGGATTTTGTGGGGTTGTCGATTTTCCATCTATTTTAATAGGAGGTTTTTGAATAACTTGAGACATAGTGGGTGGCTTTTGGGAAACAATTGCTGACTTTCCTACTACTCATTTTGGTCCCTTGCAAAAATTCTCTTGTTAGAAAATCTGGAAAAAAAAATTTATCCCCTTTCATATGAATAATATCAAAACATAGGAGTACAATGATTGCCATCTGACAAAGATATGTTTAGAAACCAATTTTTTTACATTATTGTTTGAAACACTCGTGCTGCTTTACTATCAGTCCTTACTAGAAAATGCTTGCTAAATAGATCATCTTGAAATTTGGTAATGCATAATGGATTAGATTTCTTTGTTAACTGTAGAGTACTTTTGTTGAGTTGGATGCCAAACGTCCGAATAATATCTAACTATTTGTCCTTTAGAAGAATTTTTTGAAACTTGCTTTAGGATTCCTCCATACCCTATGTTTAAGGCATCAATTTCTATGATCAAGGAGGCTTTTGGATCTGGAATTCCTAAACAAGGCAGGTCATTTTATAATTTGCTTAATTTCAATAATCACTTGGGTCATGTTAGCATTCCATAGGGGTGGATTTTTTCTTTTCTTTTGGATAATGGGACATAAATGATTCTAATATTTGGAATAAAATCTGGTACATAATTTAAGCATCCTAAAAATCATTTTAACTATTTTTTATCTTTAATTTCATTTGGAATTTTTTTTGCAAACTCTAGAGATCTTAGATTGGGGTAACGTTTATTGGTATATTTTACATCCTATAAACCCAGTATTTGTTTGAAATATTTTTGTCTTTTTTGTTGAGACCACCAACCCATTTTCTTTAGTTATTTCTATAAATTTATTTAAATGTGAGACAAGTTGATTTATTCCTTTTGAAAAAAATTAGTACATCATCTAAATATACTATCAAAAATTTCATATACTGGTAGAAAATATTATTCATAATATTTTGAAATTCACTTGGCGCATTCTTTAAGCCTTTGGGCATTGCATTCCATTCATAATGTCCAAAAGGGACAACAAAAGCAGTTTTGTGTCTATCCTCCTCTACCACTAAAATTTGATAATAGTCTCACTTCATGTCAAATTTAGAGAATATAGTTGTGTCATGCAACCTTTTTATTAGATTAGATTTGTTAGGTAGTGGGTATCTTATCCATTTTAGTACTTTGTTTATAAGCTTATAATTTATTACTAACCTTGGAGCCCTTCTTTCTTGTTGTGAAGCATTCATTACATTAAATTTAGAACAACCCCAAGGAGACTAAGACGGTATGATTGATCCTTTATCTAAATAATCTAGGATTTCTCTTTTTACAATATTCTAAGTGTTGTTGATTCATTTACAATATACTTAATAAATTAATAAAAGATCTCGAGCTTTTGTCTTCATTATTTGTTTTATCTTGTACCTTTAAAATTTCTCTTCCATAATAATCAAATTAAACTTAAATAATGACTAACATTGAAGTATATTCATTACTATTAAATAAACAAGTCTCTCTCAAATATAAATATAAAACTTGTTCTACAATGTATAAGGAAAAAAATGATTATGAGCTTACAGTGTAAAAGGTTTTACAAAGTCACTCAATCATAACCTACAATGTATGATAAGTTTGTTGACTTTCAAAATAATTATTTTTAAGCAGTGAAAAGGTAGTAAACTGGTGTTATAAAAACTAGTTTGGTCTAGTGGTCGGACAATCCAACTGGGATCCGATGACCTAACCGGGCCGATTTCGCTATTGGATCGTTCATGCATCTGACTCGAGATGACCCAGCCCAACCCGATCGGTTTTTTGAGGAAATCCAACGACCTGACCGATTTTACAAACCCGGACAGGTCCAAACCCTCTTGGAGAAGGAGAACCCACACTACACCATCCACACCACCATCTTCCCTGGCTCTGACGCCTCCCATCTCTTTAACCTCCTCCCCTTCACCGCCACCTACCTCACCCTCTTCCCCGTTGACCTCCTCGATGCCGCCGCCCTCTCCCACGCCATCTTTTCCTACTCCAACGTCTTCCACGTGGCCTCCCCCTGAACCCTCAAGGACCCCCAAAGAGACCTTCTCAAACCCGCAGTTCAGGGCACCTTGAACGTCCTAACCATCGCACAGTGTGTGGTGCTCACATCCTCGATCTCCATAATGGTGCTGAACTCACGGTGGTCGACAGGGTAGGCCACACACGAGGTGTCATGGACGAACATGGAGTACTATAAGGGAAGGGGGAAGTGGTACCTAGTGGGCATTTGACAACGTGGAAGTCGGAGCTCAACGCAAGTTATGTCGTGCTGTAGGAGCTAATGATGTGGTCGAGGGAGACGTAGTAGTATAACTAGTTGGGTGCAATGCATGTGAAGGATGTTGCTAAAGCTCATGTTTTGCTATATGAAACCCCCTACTGCTGCTCGTAGATACCTCTGCACCAATGGTATCTACTAATTTTCTAATTTTTCTGCCATGGTCTGTGAATTGTACCCGAATTCCCTGTTCACAGGTTTGATTTTTCTTCTTCTTAATTTAAGTTAAATTAGTGTTCGAATCTCACTATTATCAATTGTTATGTTGGATTTTAGAGTATGGATAGACTTTTCTTAATCAAATAATGTTAGTTATATACTTATATATAATAGATACATATATAATTTTGAATTTTTAATATATATTGGATCAAACCAGACCAATTACTGACCCACCAGTTAGACCACTGACCTACTACCTCAACCAGGTTAATGATCGAACCAATGCTCATAACATTGTATTAAACTCAATCATAAAAATTAAATATACTTTAAAATTCATATTTTTAATAGTTAATAGTGTAAAAATATTCACATTAATAATACATAAAATCACAATTAACTTAATGTGGTTTTAGTTTCATTACCCTCATTAATTATTTGGATTGCGAACTGAATTTTTGTTGGAAGGCGGATTGCTAACTGCATTTGAGCAATCGATATGACATACTGAAATTAAGCTGTAATATTTAAATAATAATGCACTTAGCCTCCAGCTAATGCTGCAACATATTTTTAGAGTACCAAATAAATTTGATATTGATTCAAGCTAACACATGTAGAGTCTCAGGAGGATCATAAATCCAACTGTATATTCAAGCCGGGTAATAATTCTTGAGGCCTTTTCAGCATCATTTTGATTTGGAACAAATGATCAGAGTAAAAGGGTAAGATAAACTGAACATAGATTAAAAAACACCCCTTTAAACAAATCAAAGTTTCTTCAAAATATCATTATAAAATAGAAACTTCAGTGATTATAACATGTGTAAAAAAAAAAATCTATTATAATGGCCCTTGATATCAGTTCCACTACCAATGATGAATACAAGACTTAGAGTTTAGAGAATAAGAGAATCACACAAGAGTTTATACCGGTTCAATCCAATCTGGACCTACATCCAATTATTCTAAGTCCTCTTAGAACTTCCACTATATAGAGAACATAAGTACAAACACTATGCACAATTATCTAATAGAAATCAAAATTTTCTCTTGAACGTTACAAGAGAAAACTAAAAATTGAAACTCTATAAATTCTCTAACATCCTTGGTAATCCTAACCAAGAAACATAATCTAAAAGAATGAAAGATAAAGGATTGAATACACCTAAAATGTGTAGATCTTTAATTTTCAATTTTTCTTCACATGATGATCAATTCATGATGGTAGAATGAAATGCAGAGCTAGTCTTTTAGAAGACTCCCTTGAAATATTTTTCTCCAAGACTGAACGTATCAAAAGTCTCTCTTAAAGAAAACACATAAGGATATATATAAATTTTGACAGTTAAAACAGAGCTAATCAATTATAAAACCAGGTAATGAATTAATTCATCAAAATTCCCTTTAAACTATATTTCTAGAAATTGGTTAGTTGATTAATTCGTTTTAGTCCGAGTATTGTGTTCCTTTTGTGCTAACTGGATAATTGATTATCATGTGTGATAATTGATTATAGAATCACATAGAGAGCTTCTCTTTGTTTCTAGAAGCTAGGTAATTGATTATGAAATGGGTAATCGATTATTCTAAGCTACACATCCTTCTCTCTTCTAAAACTAGCATGGGCATTCGATTACCAAGTGAGGCAATCGATTAATTTGATGCTTCTAGCCAAATTTCAAGTAGAAGTAAGTTCTTAAGAAACTTAAAGAATAAGAATACTTCATTCACTTTATATTTGATCAATCACTAAGCATGAAAAGGACTTAAACTATATCACATTCATGCCTAGACTAAAACATTCAATACAAATTCCTCATCTATTAAACATGTTAGGCATTGCAAAATTATCAAACCAAAACTAAAAACTAAGGGCTTCAAGCTTTGATCTAACAATCTCCCCCTTTTTGGTTTTGATAATGCCAAATCAATATGATGTGTATTGATGTTTTGTTTCATAGTACCTGCTCTACAACATGCTTCATAAACACGTTAGTAGCAACTTTTCGATTCAAGTTTAATTAGTACAACTATTTTAAGGTTCTAAGGGAATCTTAAAGGATAGCCAAGGATTAAATATCATTCACATGTGCTGCTCCCATAGCATCCAACCTTTCTAAGATAGACTCAAAGCACTCCTTAAGCTCAGCATAGTCTTCCTTATGCACTCTCATGGGCTCATCCATCTTTGCTAGCATCATCTACTTAAAGGGGCTCATGGGATTTTCTTTTGCTTCTTTTTGTTCAATTTGATCATCTCTGCTCTTCTCAATTCATCCAACACTAGCTTCTTTAGACTTGATGTACCCGCTTCGCTTCAAGACTTTTGGTCTTCACTTCAAACTCTGCCTCAACAAAACCAAAGACTTCCTCTTGATTATCAACACCAAAGTAGTCAATAATCCTAGAGATAAGAACTACATAAGGATACTTGGAAGAGTCAATTCTCTTTGTCTTCAACATGATATCAATAATAATGTTGACCCAGTTGATCTTCAACTTCCTTTGCATAAGACTGATAAGGAGAAGATCCTCCTCAGTCAACTGAGCATGATTGCTCCCCCTCAAAGTAATAATCCAAGCAACCACATAGGCCAAAAGCTTGTGCTCAAGCATCAACGGTCCAATACCAAAACATTTCTTTCCTTTTGCTTTTGTAACAACAACATAAGTAGAAAGGAGTCTTCATCGTTGGCTTGTACTTCTCAACCTTGTTGAAAGCAAATCTAGCTTCCTTGAGACCCAACTGGTAAGCCATAACTTCCTTTGAAGATAACCCATCAATGTCTAACCAAACCATTTGTGTCATCATAATCTGTTGCCCTTTCACCTCAGTACACAAAAACCCAGTATCACCATAAATATGAGTTATGGTATAGAAAACTTTTACCAGGTTATTGTAGTAGGTGCTCTTCATCTCTACTAGTTTCTTCAACCTGTGATACTTAATCAACTCAGGAAATGCAAAACCTTCCCTTTTAAGCCACACCAAACTGACATACTTTGATTGAATCATCTCCTTCTTCACATAACTAAACTTGTACGAAGACTCATACTATTCTTTAAAGAACCAAGGAGTTTCCTTTGGAGTAGTAGGAGGTGAAGGAAAATGGGCAATCCATTTTCCTCTTCCTGAAGGACCACTCTTTGTTGTTTCCTTCTCCTTTTCCATTCTCGGGGTTGTAGGTCTATGCCTAATGCTCTTTATCCTCTTGTTCTTCTTCTCTGCCATTGATGAAGGTTGAAGGTGAAGGTAGAAAGAATGGTTTAGGTGTTTAGAAGGTTGAAGCATAACAAATATACTCTCTTAGGTTTCAAAAAGAGGTCTGAGATAGAATGTAAGAGGTTTCTAGGTCTGGGCAAGCTTTAAAAAGAACAGGGGAGGCATCTTTTTCAGTTTCTGAAAATGTTTCAGACGCCTGGTAATCGATTACAGGTTCAAGTAGAGAGTAAGGCTTTCTGTCTTTACTTGAAATAATCAATTGCCCAGGTTGGTAATCGATTACAGGTTTACCTAGAAGGCTTTGATATCAACCTCAACTTGAAATATCGTACAAAATATGCTAATCAATTATCATGCATGCTAAATCACAATTTTCCAGAATTAAACATGCTAAAATGGTTTTTTTATGAATGCTAAATGTTCAAGAATGCAAACTACATGTACAAACAAAAAAGCAAACAAAAGTAAATGCTTATGTACATGAACAAGTACTCCCTAATTGGCTTAAGTAAATTTATACTCACTTAGAATGTCGAGTTCATTATGAAGGTGAAAGAACTTATCCCTTGCTAAAGGTATAGTGAAGATATCAGCTAGTTATGAGTTTGTATCAATAAACTCTATATCACAATCACCGTTGTGAATATGATCCCTAGTGAAATGATTCATAATCTCTATATGCTTTGTCCTAGAATGCATGATAAGATTTTGGTTAGACGAATGGCACTAGTGTTATCGCATCTTAAAGGAATGTGTCCTAAGTGCAATCCAAAATCATAAAGCTATTGTTTAACCTACAAAATTTATGCACAACAACCCCCCGCAACAATGTACTCAGCCTCAGTTGTAGACAAGGCAACACATGCTTACTTCTTGCTATTCCAAGATACTAGGTATTTCCTAATAAGCGACAAGTGCCACTTGTACTCTTCCTATCTAGCTTGCATCATGTAAAGTCTGAATCTAAGTACCCCACTAGCGAGATCTCAACACTTTTAGGGTACCATAAGTCGACATCTAAGGTTCCTCTAAGATACTTCATAACTCTCTTAACTGTTGAGAAATATCACTCTTTAAGACATGAGTGATAACGAGCACACATGCAAATACTAAACATAATGTTAGGTCTTGTTAAGATGTGATTGTTGGAACTGTCTAACAAACTATAGTAGATCAGATTTTTATGCTATTTTTTAGGAAAAATAAAAGTCATGTTGATTGAAAGGTTAAAGTAGTTTTGGTCCTATTCTCTAGGCATGATCTGTTAGTGATGTTATCTCTCTGTTAGCAGTTACTTTCTTTTCTCTGTTTATAAATATGTTGCTTCATATCTGAATAAAATAAGTTTTTGCAGTCTCAATTTCCTTTACACTCTCTTTCATTCTTTAATACTTCTGTCTACTGTCTAGAGCTCTTATCTTTAAGGGACCTGTGAGTTGAGAGAAATCGTAATGGAGGGAGAAACACCATACACAGCAGGTCCACCACTAATTTTTGATGGTGAGGAGTACGAATTATGAGTTGCAAGGATGACCACTCATCTTGAAGCTGTGGATCTTTGGGAGGCAGTAGAAGAAAACTATGATGTTCCTGAACTACCTTTAAATCCAACGGTGGCTCAGATGAAGAATCACAGAGAGAGGAAGACCAAAAAGGCTAAGGATAAAAATTGCTTTTTCTCTGCTGTAAAAAATTATTTTTACAAGAATCATGAACTTCAAGTCTGCCAAACAGATTTGGGATTATGTCAGATCAGAATATCAAGGCTGTGAAAGAACCAAAGGCATGCAAGTACTCAACTTGGGCAGAGAATTCGAGATGTAGAGCATGAATGAGATTGAAACAATTAAAGGCTATGTTGACCGGCTGTTTGGCATAGCAAATAGAGTGAGGCTTCTTGGGAAGGACTTTCCTGATGAAAGAATAGTGCAAAAAATCCTGGTCACTATACCCGAGAAGTATGAATCGAAGATATCAGCATTGGAGGAGTCTAAAGACCTGTCAACCATCACCTTGGGAGAACTCATAAATGCTCTACAATCCCAGGAGCAAAGAAGAATGATGAGACAAGAGGAGGTGGTACAAGGTGCATTTCATACGAAAGCACAAAATTCAAGAGGTGGCAAAGACAAGAAGAACAACAAATGAAGGAACAAAACCAGAAGGCTCCAACAAGCAGCAAGGTGAGACCTTTCCTCCTTGTTCGCATTGCAAAAAGACAAATCATCCTGAAAGAAAATGTTGGTGGAGGCCAGATGTCAAGTGCAGAAATTATGGCAATATGGGACATGTAGAGTGAATATGCAAGTCCAAATTAGAGGAGGCAAAGGTGGTTGTGGAGGAACAAGAAGATGAACAACTCTTTGTCGCAACATGCTTTGCCACTAGCAATAGTTCTAGTGATTCATGGTTAATAGACAGCGGCTGCACAAACCATATGACCAATGACCTGAAACTCTTTAAAGAACTTGACAAAACCATTGTTTCCAAAGTAAAAATTGGAAATGGTGATTTCATCTCAATCAAGGGAAAAATGGACTGTTGCTATTGAAAGCTTGACAGGTTTGAAATATATCTCTGATGTCTTATATGTGCCTGACATTGATCAAAATTTACTTAGTGTTGCTCAACTTGTAGAGAAGGGCTTCAAAGTTATATTTGAAGAAAATTGGTGCTTGATCAAAGATGCAAAGGGCAAAGACGTATTCAGGGTGAAAATGAGGGCTAAAAGCTATGCTCTAAATCTGATGGAGGAGAAGCAAATAGATTTTTCAAGTATGACCACCAATGTTGAACTATGGCACAAAAGGCTCAGGCACTTCCATCTTGCTGAACTTTTATACATGCAAAAACATGCCTTGGTGAAAGGTGTGTCAATGCTTGAAGACAAGTTAGCCGATTGTGTGGCTTGCCAATATGGTAAGCTAGTCAGAAAACCATTTCCTCAATCAGCTTGGAGAGCAACTCAAAAGTTGCAATTGGTTCACACAGATGTTGGGGGACCTCAGAGAGTATCATCTTTAAATGGTAATAAATACTATATTACATTTATTGATGATTGTCATACCCTAATTTCGTCCGAGGACCATTGTTTGATGGCATGCAAGCTTTGCTTGACCCCTTCGAGGTACTTGGCACCCATTGTTGGACAATACGTAAAGTTCCATAACGTGCCAGAAGTCAAAAGAGAGCATTGTTGCACTATCCGTGAAGTTCCGTAACATGCCGGAAATCAAAAGGAAGCATTGTTATGCAATCCGTGAGGTTCCGTAACGTTTCGAAAGCCAAAAAAGGGATGATTACGTAATCTGTAAGGTTCCGTAACATTACGGAAGGAAAACAAGTATCGTTACGGAATTCATAAATTTTCGTAACGTTACGGAAAAAGAATCAGCAAAAAAGGCAGGGGGTGTATTTAGTAAACAGAGGGGTGGAAATAAAAACGTTCAACCCTCCTGGTATCTGAGGATCACTTGAAATTAGTGAAAAAATCGTTTCCGTGAAGAAAATCCAAGCCGAGGCGCTTCCGTAACGCGTCCGAAATGTTTCCGTGGGTGATTCCGTGAAGATTTTCCGCCGTCTTTCGTTCGTTCTTCGGTCTTCAACCGGTAAGTTCCCGAAATCGAACTTTTTAATTCATTCTATGTACCCTTGGTGGTCCCCACTTGTTCTGCGTACTTTTATTTTCATTTCATTTACTTTCCGTACCCCCTTTTGACGTGCTTTAGTCATTTATTTAAATCATTTTCTCGCCTAATAAAAAAATAAAATAAATTTCCACCGATCATTTGAATTGTAATATCCGCTAATTTCTATTAAAATGAAATTCAACCATTCGGTCATGCTGTAACCACATTGGAAACCAAAAAAGAGGTAAAATAATAAAAAAATATCTTTTAGTAAAATAAAACAAAAAATCAACCGGACATTTCTCTTTGGGATTTTTCTTTCTTAATTGAATTGACTAATAACTAAAGTGAAACTAAGACTAAAATCAACTCACAAAATCAAGTTTTGTCCGCAAAAATCACTGAAAAAATATTTTAAGGTCCAATGTCGCAGCTTTTCTCACCAAGTAAAAATGGATCATTTTAAGGTCCAATGCCTTAAATGACCACCTTCCAAGTAAAAAAAGAATCACTTGATTCGCCCCTTTTGAAAGAACTATGTAGGTCTGATTTCCTCTTCGATGAAGGGTACGTAGGAGCAAGAGCCCCACTTTTGTCGACCTCAAAAATAAAAAAAGAAATAAAAGTTTAGATACATAATTTCACACAATTCTAATCTAAGGCTGTTGCCCTTTGGGACAAACGTGAGAGGTGCTAATACCTTCCTCAAACGTAAAGATAACTCTCGAATCTGGAATATTCTTCATGACCGGTTTCCTTTGGTTTTTTCTAATGTTTTCCTTTCAATAAACGTTGGTGGCGACTCCGCGCATTTTCCTCCTATGGAAGACGCACCCGTGAAGAAGCTGGCATTGAGCACCAACTGACCGTACCTTACACCCCGCAACAAAATGGCATGAGTGAGAGAAAAAATAGAAGTATCATGGAGATGACAAGGTGTATGCTGCATGAAAAGGAGTTGCCAAAGAAGTTATGGGTGGAGGCTACAAACACTGTAGTATTTTTGCTGAATAGACTACCTACAAGAGTTTTGCACAAAAAAACTCCATTTGAAGGCTGGTTTGGTTACAAACCAGATTTACAAAATCTAAAAATCTTTGGTTGTGTTTGTTTCTCTTATGTTCCATAGGTTAAAAGGGACAAACTTGATAAGAAGGTAGAACCTGGAGTTTTCATTGGATACAGCAACACCTCCAAAGCTTACAAATTTTTCCAACCTCAAAATGGGAAAATTCTTGTGAGTAGAGATGTCAAATTTATGGAAGATCAACAATGGAGTTGGGATGAGCCAATAAGGAAGTAGCTGCCAAAAATCCCACAGTTCCTTGATGATGATGTAGATGACATTCCTATCGGAGGTACAAGATCTTTATCTGAGATTTAACAAAAGAGCAATGTAGCTATCCTAGAACCTGCAGAATTTGAAGAAGCTAAAAAGGATGACAAGTGGATAAATGCTATGAAGGAAGAGTTGAAAATGATTGAAAAAAATGACACGTGGGAGCTAGTGGACAGACCTCAACACAAACAACCTATAGGGGTAAAATGGGTTTATAGAACCAAACTTAATCCAGATGGTTCTATAAATAAATACAAGGCCAAGTTGGTGGTGAAAGGCTATGCTTAGGTGTTTGGAGTGGATTTTTCTGAAACCTTTGCTCCAATTGCACGTCTTGATACAATTAGAATGCTACTTGCCTTGATTGCACATAAAAGGTAGAAAGTTTATCATTTAGATGTAAAATCTGCCTTTCTAAATGGTTACTTGCAGGAGGAGATTTATGTACAGCAACCTGAGGGGTTTCAAATCAAAGGAGAGGAGCAAAAAGTTTACAAGTTGAAAAAGGCATTATATGGTCTTAAACAGGCTCCTAGGGCCTTGTACAACAGGATATATCATCTTCAAGATCTTGGATTTGTCAAAAGTCGAAGTGAGGCTGCATTATATGTGAAATTGGTAGATGCAAACTTAATCATTATTGCTGTCTATGTTGATGATTTACTTATGATAGGAAGTGATGAGAAACTCATAAAGGAGTTTATAGTTGAAATGCTTAAAGCATTTGAAATGATAGATCTTGGCTTGATGAATTTCTTTTTAGGAATGGAGGTGAAACAAGATCATGATGGAATCCTCATTCACCAAAAGAAGTACGCAAGGGAAATACTCAAGAAGTTTCATATAGAGGACTGCAAAAAAACTACATTTCCAATGAACCAAAAGGAGAAATTTAGCAAGGATGATGGAACTGATAAAGTTGACAAAATGCATTACAGAAGCTTGATTGGTTGCTTAATGTATCTTACTACAACCAGACCTGACATTTTGTTTGCAGTAAGTATAGCTTCAAGGTTCATGCATTGTGCTAGTGAAGTTCATCTTCAAGCTTCCAAACGAGTTGTTAGATATGTTAAAGGCACTTTAGACTATGGTATAATGTACTCTCATTCTCATAATTTTAAGCTCCATGCATATTCTGATAGTGACTGGGTAGGTTGTATTGATGACATGAGAAGCACCTCTGGTTACTATTTTTCCTTTGGTTCTGGAGTTTCTTCTTGGTGTTCTAAAAAGCAAGAAGTTGTAGCTCAATCAACTGCAGAAGCAGAGTATGTAGCTGCTGTTGTTGCAGTGAATCAAACTCTTTGAATCAGGAAAATTATGACAAATTTGCATATGAAACAAGAAGAAAGCACACAGATTTTTGTGGACAACTAGGCTGCAATCTCAATTGCTAATGATATGGTGTTTCATGGCAAAATTAAGCATTTCAAGATAAATCTTTTTCTTATAAGAGAAGTTCAAAGGGAAGGAGAAGTGAAGTTACTGTACTGTAAAACAGAGAATCAAAGTGCTGACATTCTGACCAAGGCACTTCCAAAAGCCAAATTTGAATACTTGAGACAAAAGCTTGGAGTTTGCAGTTCCAAAGTCAAGGAGGAGTGTTAAGGTGTGACTGTTGGAACTGTCTAACAAACTATAGTTGATAAGATTTTTATGCTATTTTTTAAGAAAAATAAAAGTCATGTTGAGTGATAGGATAAAGCAGTTTTGGTCCTATTCTCTAGGCATGATCTGTTAGTGATGTTATCTCTCTATTAGCAGTTACTTTCTTTTCTATGTTTATAAATACGTTGCTTCATATATGAATAAAATAAGCTTTTGCAGTCTCAATTTCCTTTAAGCTCTCTTTCATTCTTTAATACTTCTGTCTGCTGTTATTAACAAAAAACATCAGGTCTACTAGCAGTCAAATAGAGTAAAGAACCAATAATACCTCTGTACTTCGTTTGATCAATAAGTTTCCCTTTTTCATCCACCCTAAGGTTGCAATTGTAGCCATAAGAGTTGCAGCCTCCTTGCTTTTATCCATATCAAACTTCCTGAGAAGTTCCTTTCAATACTTGGTTTGATGGAGAAAGGTTCCATGGTTCATTTGCTTCACTTGTAGACCAAGGAAATAATTCAGCTCTCCCATCATTGACATTTCAAACTCCCCCTGCATCTTATGCACAAAATCTTCATAGAGAGATTTATTAGTAGAACCAAATATGATGTCATCTACATAAACACAAAGAATTGTCCCTTTGTTGTTATCAACATAGGTTACAAATCCTCCTTTCCTAGCTTTTAGAGACATGAACTTTGACTTGTCTCTTGTCATATGCCTCGAGTAGTCGCTATTAAGATACCATAATTGTTTATCCACTTCTAGGCACACCTACAAAACATATTTAGAAGGTAGATTTAGGTACCTAAGTTGTGTTGGGTCTTTTTTGGTTAGTAACCTTTTTAGTTTCGTTGGGAACCCACTTGTATTTCCCACTTGTATTTACAATGGTCACCTTTTTTTGGTGTTACCGAGGATCAACCTCACCTATACTGGAGTACCCTTGCAGCAGAGCCTAGCCCATTAACTCAACCAAATGAGCCTAAGTTTCCAGTAGAACTTGGCTTACCTAACGAAGAACTCATTCCCTTTAGTGAGGAAGATGGCAAAATTTAACGCAATCAACCCCAAGAAGATCGTGACGAAGAAGCTGAGTCTGTTTCTCCATTAACAATCATACCACCATACTACATGCATAATGTTAACCTTGAATTTAATTTTGAAGATTCTGAATACAGTTATACTTTGGATTGGGAAGAAGTCCAACATACGATGGGGACTCTTTTTGAAGGGATGTGTTTTCAAACAAAAGAAGAAGTTCAACATGATTTACAACAATATCATGTGAGCAAATGAGCTAACTAGAAGACATAACTATCCAACTCAACAAAGTTAATTTTGAGTTGTGATGACGATGGTTATGCTTAAAGGTACATGGGAACATACATCCTTGCAAGTAAGAAGTGAGAAATAAGAAAGCTCTATGAATTCCATACATTTACAAATCTAGGAATCTCATAAGATCATGCAAGGTTATCATATATGCTCATTGGTAAAAGCATCCACACGTCGATTGAAAATGATCCATCAACTTCAGTGTCAGCTTTGATAGCACATGTCAAAAGCATTGATGAGCACACTATCACATACCAGAAAGCATGGTTGGTAAAGAAAAAGGTCATTGAAAACATCTACGACAATTGGAAAAAATCATTTCATGATTTACCGAGATTGTTGCAAGCTATGCAAGAATTTCTTCCTGGTTTGGTCATAGAGAAGGAAACACTATCAATGTCCCCCAAAAGAAAATCAAATAGTATATGGTTTTGTGAAATTCCATCATTTTTCAGACCATGTATCGATGGGTTTCAATATTGCAAGCTCGTTGTTCAAGTCGACAAAACATGGTTGTACAAAAAGTAAAATAGGATCTTTCTTATGGCAGTTGCACAGGATGACAACAATAAAATCCTTTTAATAGCCTTTGTTGTGCTCGAAGGTGAAACAACAAAAGTATGACTCTTTCTTCCTCAAAATTTTAAAAAGACATCTCACCCCATAAGATGGTCTATGTTTGATTTCAAACAAGCATGTGTCAATAAAAAGTGCCTACAAAAGGTGTGATAGTGGATGAATGACACATAATTCTATGCATGTGTTCTACATTCGACACATTACACATAATTACATGAGGAGGTTCAAGAATAATGACATAAAAAAACTAATTATTAATAGGGGTGAGTGCAAAACTTCTTTCTCTTCATAGTAAATATGACTTAATTTTGTATTATGAATAATAATTGAAATTGTATGTTTGTAAATACTCAACATATGCAAGGACAAAGACTCAATTCAATCACTATTAGAACACTCTAAAGGAGGAGGCAGAAGCTAAGTGAACAATTAATTGGCTTAGGGAGATTCCATGAGAAAAATGGACTCTCGCAGGGATGGGGATACATGACCACCAATCTTGTTGAGTCAATTAATTTGGTACTCAAGAAAACACAAAATCTGCTAATATGTGCGCAGGTAAAATCATCCTATTCAAGGTATAATACATTGTTCAACCAAAGAGGGAGAAAATTCTCAACAACGATTATGGAAGACGCACAGAAAAATGTAAACACTCACATTTTTCTTGAGTTTGATAGATGTGACACATGGTTCTTAGTCCAAGAGATAATTAACCTGAGAGAGGTTCGACTTGCTAAAAATTTCATGGTTAGATTGGATGAAAGACTATGGCAAATTCTAAAAGGTGCACATGCCTTGTTTTCATGTTATCGCTGCTTTAAGCATGCTCACCAAGAATATAGGAACTACATACATCTTGTATATACATTGGAAAGTGTCTTCGAGATGTACAAATGATAGTTTGGTGAATTGCATAATGATTCATATTAGCCACAGTGTCAAAAACCAAGAATTTTCCCTGACCCAAAGTTGATAAGAAATTCTAAAGGTTGTTCAGTCTCCTCTCGTACATACACCAAAATGGATATGTGAGATCCGGGTCAACAAAAATGATGTTCTATGTCACATCTCAAGCCATTTAAAGAACAAATGTCCTCGGAATGTAGGCTCAAGCCAACAAAGTTAAATTTATGTCATATTGTTTATATTTTAAAAATTTTATTGTATTGTTTGGAATTTAAATATTTTATTCTATTTTTTATAATTTTATATCTATTTTATAATTTAAATATTTTAGTTCAATTCAACTTGTTGGTTAAATATTTTTTTATGTCAATTAAGTTGTTGATTAATTATGTATTTTATTAATCAAATAAATTGAAAATACAAATAATTTAAATACACACGCAAAATATTTTTTTTAACAAAAAAAGATAAATATAGACAATTAATACAACCAAAAAAATAAAAAAAAATACAAAAGAATTTTAAAACAATGAAAAGAAAATGTAGTTAAGAAATTGGTTCCTAGGGATATGATTTCTTAACTATTTTTTTAAAAAATAAAACTATAAAGGTGAGAAATCGGTTCCTGAATCGATTTCTCATCTTGCACACTTAAATATATCATTTAGGTAAATAATGTTTTGGGTTGTATTATTTGTGTAATTGTTTAAATTTTTTCTTGTATTTTTAAGGTAAAAAAAAAACTCATAAGTTATCTCTCTAGAGGTCTTATCCGTAAGATTATAGGATAAAACGTTACCATCGGTGAAAAGCAAAACGGCAAAGTCATTTTCTTGGTTTTTTTGGCTTATAATGCCTATTCCATTAAATGATAGGTTGTCATCCAAATCCAAATTTAGGTTTGGAAATGCAACTTGGAAAGGATGGGTAATATTCACTTGAAATCTCACTAACCAACCGAGTAATCTTCCACCAACTCCAAAATATCAAATAACAACTGTGTAATAGATCGAATAATCATATGTAAATGCCATTGCCATTGTGATTTACCAAAATCTGCAAGAAAATACTCAATAGAAATTTTCATATGGCGTTGTATAAGTTTTGAAGCTTTGATTTTCCATGTCAAAGTTATTGTGAAGTTGTATGATGCTAAATGTTTGGCACCATTGCAATAAACACCAACTCAAATAATGATTATGGTTGTAGTATTGAAACAAAGCCTGTGATCACTCCAACAACCTATTTCAAAGGAATATACAACAATCTTAGATGTACAATAAAGAGTTGAAGAGTTGAACTTGTAGGACCAAACAAAGAATCTAGCATGGAGCTTGAATATGTTCTAAAAAATTTACAAATTAATGTTTAAGATTAATTAAAATTATACCCCTTGTAAACAAGGTTTTCTTAAATTCAATTTTAAGATAATAGAGATAGAAAAATAGTGTTTGTAATTCAGTTTTCAAATTAAAATCTATTATTCTTTGGATTCACTTTCAAGAAAATAATGCTAGGTGTTGAAATTTGAAAAGAGAAAGGCTATGAATTAAGAGATGACAATTTATAATGGTTCGATCATCATTGACCTATATCTAATTTTATCCAACAACCCGAATTGGATATCACATTATGAATTTCAATGTATACAAGCACACTGCACATATAAAAAATTCAAATAAGACGCTTTCCAATTTGAACCTTGAAGTGGAAATACAAAACCTTTATAGAACCCTACTACAAGAAGCTGAGAACCACCATCTCAGTAACCTTTACAACACAAAATTGAATCAAAGATTAAGGTACAAAATCACATGAAATGATGATCTAGAATTTTCAACACAAAGATAATTAGTATATCCATAGTGTGTCTAATTAGAATATATTTGGAGCTCATATTAGAATATATATATATATCCATAGTGTGTCTAATTAAACAATCATCTTTAGATATCATATTAGAATATCTATCTATAATGTGCCTAATGAAAGTAATTATATTTGGGAGTCAATAAATAAGAAGTTGGAGTATGTACTTTAGACATTGGAAATTCAATATACAGTTTATGTTTTTGAGAGCTTAGAGAGGTTTTTGAGCATTTCTAAGGCATGGGCAACACTGTGAGGATAGATCATGATCATCATTCCTCTCCTATTGGTATGTTTATGCTAATTTTTCTAGGCTTTATAGTTTTGCTTTGGCCATGAACAACTAGTCTTCCCTAATTCAGGGGTTATGATGTAATTGTTAAATTTAGTCATTCCCTTGTTCTTAATGAAACTCCTCAATGTTTTATGTTAATTAATTTTCCACTTTATTTTTTTGTTAATTAAGACTTGATCAATCTTAACTTAATCGAATATACAAGGGCGATCATCCGTGTGTATTTGGTGAATCTAGGTAGTGAATATTTTATACCAAACTGCATGATCAAACTATTTGGGTAATCTTCACAAGATTAGTTTATATTTAAATTAGTCATCCCTAGACTTTATTTTATCATTCGTCTTAATTTGATACACTCATGATCATTGGAGTATCGATTTAAGACAAAAGCATCTATTGACCCAAATCAAAGGCTTTAGGTGACTTTAATAATTGGTAATTAACTTGGGGTGGGAATTTCTTAGGAACAAGGTTAGGGGAAAATTGTTACTAGTGAATCATAATCTCTGCTCACTTTAAATATCACTAAATTTTCTCATTTATATTATTTTACATTTCCTTTAAAATTAAAAATCACAAAAATAATTCAATCTCTTCTTAATTACTCTAACAGATTAATTTAATAACTTTGACTATTTGGGAACACAACTGGTCTCTAAGGTTCAATACCCAAACACTCCATCATTCATTTATTTCTCGTGTCTTTACCTTCACTTGGTATTTATCAAACTTTACTACTTCTATGATTAGGTCTACATCCATCAAATCGTAAACTTTTGCCTTAAACTTATCCATTGTACTCCCTTACTACACTAGCTCTCCCTCTTCTAGTAACTCCATTTTCCTTACTTTGATTTTACTCTCAAACACTAACCTTGCTTCATTCTATGCTTAAAAGTAACATACATTCTAGCCTATGCTCATATAGTATCATTCTAGATAGATCTTGCTCTATGCCCTTAAAGATTCGCATCTCATTCATTCTAAGTCATCACAATATATCATAACTAAGGATGGAACCATGCACAGATAACACAACAACAACATAAGGGCATTCATGGTTGTAGAAGCAAGCTTCATGATGATGAACCAAGCAATTTTGATGATGCCAAAAGCCCAAGTGATTGATTCAAGATTGATTCAAGACTTCAAGATCAAGCATCAAGAATCCAATCCAAGATTAAAGATTCAAGAGAAGAAATCAAGAAGCAACAAGTCAAGACTTCATATAGGATAAGTATTAAAATATTTTTTTCAAAAACCAAATGGCACAGTTTTGTTTTACAAAAAGAATTTTCTCAAATTTTCTAAGTTACGAGAGTGATTACTCTCTGGTAATTGATTACTAGTTATCAGTAATCGATTACCAGTGACCAGTTTGGTTTTCAAAATGTTTTCAAATGGTTTGCAATGTTCGAAAATGATTTTCAAATAGTGTAATCGATTACACTATATTAGTAATCGATTACAAGTGAATCTGAACGTTGGAATTCAAATCCAATTGTGAAGAGTCACAACTTTTCATAAAATGCACTGTGTAATCGATTACACCTTTGTGGTAATCGATTACCAATGAATAGTTTTGAAAAAAAAGTTAAGAGTTATAACTCTAAACATGGTTTTCTCAAAAGTTATTACTCTTCCAATGGTTTCTTTGAGCAGACATGAAGAATCTATAAAAGCATGACTTTGGCACACATTCAAAAAAGATATATGATATTCTTCCAAACAATTCTTTTTCACAATCTTTATCTAACCATTGCCCATTGCTTTTTCTTTGCCAAAAAGCTTTCTAAACTTTGTTTCAAAACTTTGTTTTTCTGCAAGTGGAAATTCTGCAGAAAACAAAAGTGTGCTATCTTTTCATCCCTTCTCCCTCTTGCCAAAAGATTCAAAGGACTAACCGCCTGAGATATCTTTTGATTCTCCCTTCCCCCTCTTGACAAAAGATTCAAAGGACTAACCGCTTGAGAATTCTTTTGATTCTTCCCTTTCCCTTTAAACAAAAGATTTCAAAGGACTAACCGCCTAAGATATCTTTTGTTTCCCTTTACAAAGATTCAAGGGACTAACCGCCTAAGAATTCTTTGTCTTAACACATTGGAGTGTACATCCTTTGTGGTACAAGTAGAGCGTATATCTAATTGGGTTGTTATACTAAGAACAAGAGAGGGTACATCTCTTGTGGATCAGTTCAAGTGGAACACACATCCACTTGGTTGTTCAAAGAGAACAAGGGAGGGTACATCCCTTGTGGATCTTTGCTTGTAAAGGATTTTACAAGGTTATTGGAAATCTTAAGAACTAGTGGTTGCTTGGGGACTGGATGTAGGCACGGGTTGTTGCTGAACTAGTATAAATCTTATGTTTGTCTTCTTCTTCCCTACACTCTTTAATTTCCGCTGTGTACTTTTCATTTCCGCTTTACTTTTTTGTTTAAGTTATTGTTTCTGTTCTTTACTTTCTCATAACATAGTAGTAAAGCCTAATTGAATCTAGTAACATTAAGAAGGATAGATTTTTAATTAGTCAAGACACGTTTATAATTAATTCAACCCCCTCTTCTTAATTATTTCGAGGCCACTTGATCCAACAATGGCATCCACATAATCAATCCCACAAGTCAGACCAACTCACAATAATGCACTATGAAATGTTATTTTCTCTTTTTCATATGCATGTGGTACTACAAAAACATTTTCCGAAAGAAGCTCGGGAGGACTTGTAGTAATGAACCCACATGATCGCATTACTACACTCTCACCGAGACGAGACTGCTGATGATGCGTTAGGATTACCCAGTATTGCAAGGATACTCCAACCCATGGGATCAACATGAGCCACACAGAGGCTCCAAACTAGAAACCCCCAAGGACAGAGTCATACTTCAACTCATTCATGCCCTCCCTAGTTAAACTCGACCATATCCCTCGACTTAAAAATAATGCACATTTATGATGTGTGTCTCAAACATTCAAGCATAAGTGGTTTTATTTAACCTAACATTACATATAGTGAGCTCATTCTTGCCCCACAGAGACTGGGTAACTCACGATCAAAATACCACTCAGGCCCATTCTTACCCCACATAGGCTGGGTCACTTGTCTCAATGAAATTTAACCATAACTCATAATAACTTGGTGGTCCCTACTCCACTTGAAATCGGGCCACATATAAATATTTTCCAAGCATTATCATGATTTACCATGTACACGTGAACATCATACTTTACAATTAACACTTTCAAGGTAAAAGAAAACATTCAATGATTCCACAACACTCATAAATCACCATTGAAATTATAGCATCAACACACATATATTCAATGTCATCATTCAATCAAGTCATGTACATAAAATACCTCTTAACCCTATGTCATACATCAATTTCAATATTTATCTACTTCATATGATGATTGGCATAACATCCTTTAAGATTTGAGTATTACTTCTATCACTTTATGCTACGTGTCTTTGACCTTTTTGAGGTGTAGGCAGAATATCTAGAGCTATACTAACCGTATAAAGCTGTTTGTTATCTTTTTTTAAATCTGAGAAAATTATCTACAATTTCTATATTTACGTTGAAGGCTAGTTCAATCATATATGATGCCTAAAATTACGTAAAACATGAACTGATTGTACAATCCTAACAATTTGACCTTTGCTTACTAATTATTCCATATATTGAGTTACATAATTCCAAATCTAGTGAAACCAAAGTCATTTGTTAGCTAACATCTAGGACTACATTTATTATGCAGACATATAAGCCTAACTCAATCATCTTTATAACATCTAGGACTACATTTCAAAGACGACAATGTCTTTAGTCATTCCATGCTTTCAAAAGGTGACAATGTCTTCATTTACATATCGAAGACGACAATGTCTTCAGTCATTGCATGCCTTCAAAAGGAGACAATGCCCTCATTTACATTTCGAAGACGACAATGTCTTCAGTCATTGCATGCTTTCAAAAGGCGACAATGCCTTCATTTACGCTTTCGAAGACGACAATGTCTTCATCTCAAAGACTTCAATGTCTTTTGTCCTTGTGCTTCATAGGATTCAATGTCCTTTGTTTCTATGCTTTTTTTTAATAAAAAAAGGAGAAGAAAATAAACAATAGATATATAGAAAATGAAAATGAAAAGAAATAAAGAAAATGAAAAAAGAATAACTTCAATGTCTTCATGCTTTCACGGGTTTTACAACTTAAACTTTTGCTAGTGGCTGGTTGGATGGTGAGATCCCTCGAATGAAATTAGTGCCTTTATCTTTACTTCCCTTTTATTTCCAATAAAAGATAAGTAAAGAGGGGCAATTGTCATATCCTAATTTCATCTGGGGACGATCATTTGCAAACATTTGGATTCTTGCCAGCCGAATTGAGCTGCTTAACACCAATTGTCACACATTCCGTAAGATTTTTCGACGTTTTGGAAGGAAATGTGCAAATTAATCAAAAGGAGGGAAAAAAGGTCACTTTAGGGCATTTTCAGCCCCTAAGCCACCTAGATAACTTTATGATGAAGTAACCAGCTCGCCTGGGCGAGCAAGTTACTTCAGAATGAAGTTATCAGCTCGCCTGGGCGAGTTACCTTCAACCCAAATGCTTCATTTTGCTATAAATAGGCATGGGAAGGCTGAAGTAAAGGGTCCCTGAAGTTCCCTGAAGTCTAGAGGTCCAGAAAGAAGAAGAAAGAAGAGAAAAGACGAAGAAAAAAAAAAAGAGAAAACAAGGTTGAAATGCTTCTAAATTGCATCCGTGATCGATTCCTACACCGTTCGTCGTTCATTCTTCGGCCGTTCTTCATCGTTCTTCATCGTTTTTCGTTCTTCATCCGGTTAGTGTTTGCTTTTAAGAATTTGAACTTGATTTATAGACCCTTAGGGGTCCTCTTTATTGTTTGTGCATCTTCATCTCCTTCTTCGATCATCAGTGATCTTTTTCTTTGTTTAAAGCGAGTTTCAACCAACCATTCATACCGTAATCTCATTTAATCACCATTAAAATAAAATTCAACCGATCATTTGTGTTGTAATCTCACTTAATCACTGTTTAAATGAATTTCAACCGATCGTTTGTGTTGTAATCTCACTTAATCATTGTTTAAATAAGTTTCGACCGATCATTTGTGTTGTAAACTCTTTTCATCAATGTAAAATAAGTTTTAACTGGTCATTCACACCGCAAGTTATCTTTAAAAAGGGATTGAAGATTAATGAACCAAAACCAAATAAAATCAACTCATAAACTTCTTCATTTCATCAAAAAATCAAGAGATCGTTCAAAGGTCCAACGCCTTAACGATTCTCTCCTTTCAAAAATCAAGAGGTTGTTTCAAGGTTCAACACCTTAACGACTCTCTCCCCTTTTCAAAAATCAAAAGATCATTTTGAGGTCCAACGCCTTAAAAGACTTTTGTTTGGTTAAAATCAATCTTTCAAAAAAAGATAAAAAAACAATTTAACCAACTTTCTTTTCTTAAAGAACTACGTAGGTCTGATTTCCTCATCACAATTGAGGAATACGTAGGAGTGAGGGAAACACCCTTGTCGACCCCGAAAAAGGTAAAAAAGATAAAAGGGAAAATAAATAAAATTGAAGTCATGATTTGCACACTCGATTAGAGGCTATCGTCCCTTGTGACGGGCGCGTGGGGTGCTAATACCTTCCCCGTGCATAAATGACTCCCGAACCCTCATTTTCAAAATTCGCAGACCTTCGACCTTTTTCCATTTTGGTTTTCCTGATGTTTTCCTCGAATAAATGTTGGTGGCAACTTCAAGCATTTTCCTTCCTTGGATGATGCACCCGTGAACCTCGCGTTGCGCTCCCACCGAAGGGTAGGTTGCGACACTTTGTATGCTTGATCTTTAGTTGTTTTCTTGTGTTTTATAGAAGCTTTGTAGAAGTAAGGACCAAGCACTATGATGTCTCAAGAATTATTTTGATGAATCTAGAATCCATGGGGTCAAAGCCTAGAGCCATGGAGACTTTCTGGAGGCAAAATAAATGTTTTTGGAAGTTTTTTAACTTTGAACAATTGAGCAAAAGCTTGTGAAGAAATATGCACATGCTGTGCAATGCTAAATCTGATGTTGCGAAAGTCGTACACCCGTGTAACAAAAGCACACCCATGTGCGAGGACTTGTGAGAATTAAAAGTTGTGAAATTGAATCCTGTAGAATGATGATTGACCAAACAATTGAATTATGGAATTATTCCCTATGCGCTTATGCTTCCTCATAATTTATTTCTTAACTGACCAAATTAGAACTAAATTAAGAGAAAGATTGTTGGAAGTGTCTAGCCAAAACCTTTTAACAACCTTAAGAGAAGTCGGTAATTGATAAACATTGAGAGTTCAATTAACATAGAATTGAGGGAATTCAATTACAAGATTTTATCATAACCATAGGCCTTCTTTATCTGATAAATTCATTGCATTGTCTTTATTTACTCTATAGACTATTGTTTTTTGACAACGCAATTGAACACATTTCTCAACTATTGATTAAAAATCAAATTGTTTAATTTATTGCAAATTAATTTATTTAAGAACAAAAATGGTCTTTAGGGTTTGATATCCGGACTTTCAAGTCCATGATACTATTGCGTAGGGTACACTTGCCCTTGTACAACCTTATTTTATGCATCACGTTTCTGGCACTGTTGTCGGGGACTAGTTGCGTAATTCCTGGATAATTTCAATTTGCATTAATTAAATAATGTTTGCCCACAATTTTTTTTATTTCTTGTCTTTAATTTTTCATTTTTTGTCTTTAAATTTTATTAATTATTTATCTGTATTCCCATGGAAATTCTGCTCTATTACTTGTTGCATTTTAATTCTTTTTTCTTTTTTTGATAGTTTATGCTAACTTGATCCTAGATGACCAAATATGACCCTAAAATCAAAAGAGCATTGCATAGGAACAATGCTAAAACAAGGAGAAGGAAGATGGTCGCAGTGAATGATGAACAACCGGATAGTACTTGCAGGATTACCTTACCCCTAATGTGGGAGTCACTACAGGTATATAACTCCTTGATCCGGGAACCCAAACTTGTTATTTGAGGCATGGATTGATCAACATGATTGAGAGGATGAAGTTCCATGGCATACCGTCAAAAGATCATGTTGTCCATCTAAAGAAGTTTCTACGACTCACAGATACACTGAAGAGTCCTGCCAATTCTTTCAAGGGGAACCAACATATTTGAGGTCAAATCCTCTTCAAGGGGGACGGGATGATGCAATCCTCCCTAGGAAGGGACCAGTCACCAGAGCCATGAGCAACAAAGCTACCTTCTATTAGTCGCTGTATACGACTAACTTTTGTATAGATATCATTTTCCAAAGCTTGTATAGTTCCCCAATTTATGGTCATTTTGGAGTAAATTTTGTAAATAAATATTGTTTTATGGTTAATGCTGTCTCTAGAACATTTCCGTTGGATTTAATGATGAAATCTATGCATTTTCAGGTGAAAAAGAGGCTAAGTTTTGAATTGCAAAAAGTAGCAGTTGGGCCAAGCTCAACAGTTGGGCTAAGCGCATAACCACCGCTAAGTGCAACTTCAGCATGCTTAGCGCAAAGGAGAATCTGGAAGAGCATTAGCATCAAAGCCGTGCACTAAGCGTGAGATCAGTGTGCTAAGCACAGAAGGTGCCTTCAACAAGGCTAAGCGTGAGACTGGCGCTAAGCTCAATTCCACTTACCCGCACTAAGTGCGAAGGTGCCGCTAAGCGCAGCATTGTGAATTTAGAGCCTATTTAAAGCCTGTCTTGTGCAGAATTAGGGCACAACTTTTACATAACTTTGTAGAATACCCAGGGCACAATAGCCACAGTGCCTATTTTAGGGAAAAGAGCCCTAGAAGCAGAAGAGAGGAGCAACTTGTGCATTGAAGCCTAGGTTTTGTCATTTGAGAGATATTATTGAGTAGAGAGTGAGTGTGAGATGCTTCGAAGAGGAGGAGGAATCCCCCTTCTTGTGTAAGAAACTATCATTCTCTACTTTTAATCTCATTTATTGTTAGGGTTTCTTTGTAATGGCTGGCTAAACACCCTAGTTGGGGATTTCTAATGAACAACTGATGTAAATACCTAATATCTAATTGGTTATGTTTTCTGTGTTCAATGCTTCATTCAATGCTTGATGTTTGTATGCTTTTGGTCTGATCACCCACTTGTGTGCACAATTAGGTGACTTTAGCATTGGGAAATGTAGTATTTCCTTAGAACTTGATTGAAGCATGATCGAAACTTAATTTTACATGAGGGATCTGCGGGTTAATTTTTGGTTTTAATTATGTTGTTACAATAATGCTGTTTCGTTTAAGCCTAGTCTTACATGAGGGATCTGCAGACGAAGCTTAGGCTAAATTAGGCTAAACTTTCATAAGTTACTTGAGCTGAGTCTAGTCTTACATGAGGGATTTGCGGACGAAACTCAGTTTAAGTTAGTCTAAACCTAAGAGGGTGTCTAAATCGGGCCTAGTCTTACATGAGGGATCTGCGGACGAAGCTTGGATATTCGGCCTGACGAGGGATCGATGGTTTAGTAATTTAGACTACAGCATAGAACACAAGAGCACGATTGATTAGAGAAATATATTTCTATGCATCAACTTGTTTGTTAGAAAGACCCAACAATTCTACCTTCTGCTGTCATTTTATTTACCTTGCATTTTATAGTTTTTAGCATAAAAGTTTAGTTTAAATTATGTTTGAAATTATCACTTATTCATGTTATCTCAACAATGCTTCAATTCTAAACTTATTTCAGGCTAACATTAGTTCCCTGTGTTTGATACTCAGATTCATCCGTTTTAATTTTAAATACTTGACGATCCAGTGCGCTTTCCGATAAACCCCCATTGAAATTTCCTTGAGACATAAATGCACAAAATGTAACTGCAATGGAGAGCAAGCACCTTCCTTGCTTCTCATGTCTATAGTGACTGGTCCCTTCCTAGGGAGGATTACATCACATAAGGATTCTCAAGATGCCAGCTAGAGTTCATCAGGTAGAGGCTAATCCATTAAGTTTATCTCTTGAACAAAAGATGGATGTGTTGACAAAGAAAATGAAGACTTTGATGAATGCTTAGACATAGATGATGGCACCCACACCTCCACCTTCTATTTGGGATGAGTGTGGGGAGACAAGACATATGGTTGGAGACTCCCCATATACTTAAGCCTTGGAAGAGGTGAAATATGTTGGTGGAAGAGGTGTTGACTATCACCCTTATTCCAACAACTATAACCAAGGTTGGAGAGACCACCCAAATTTCTCTTGGTAGGAGCAGAGAGATTAGAGGCAAGGTCAGAGTTAGAGCCAGAATGTGTACAAGCCTCCTCACCTGCATGGTCAGAATAAAAACACTTACCGAGGCCCTCAGTATTATAATTAGAGACCTAAGCAAGAGGAATAGAGACCCATCGTGCAACACATGATGATGAAGCACATGACTAAGAGTGATGAGAGATTCAAAACCTTAGAATCAAGAGTGTCGAATCTTGTCACTCTTATGTCCTAAATAGCTTAAGGTGCTTTGCCTTCACTAACTGAGCCCAACCCCATGGAGGATTTGAAGGTGGTGAGTACTAGGAGTGGGAGGCCACATGCAGAGTATAAGAAGAAGGAGAAATCATCTTCTCTAGAGAAGGAAAAGGAGGTGCCCATTGAAGAAGGTCCAACAAAGGACAAGGAGGCTCCTACTAAGAGGAGTTCGGAGACATGGAAACAAAATGGGGTATTGACACCTCCTTAGGTAAATATTCCTTTTCCCTAGAGAGTGAGGAATGAACAACATGGTAAGCAATTTTCTAAATATTTAGAAATGTTTAAAAAAATTGCATATCAACATTCTCTTTTGAAAAAACATATGATTCAGTGTGTCTGGAGTTTCTCTTTTACATGATGTGAAAGTTGGGGTTTTGTGACAAATGGGTGAGGTGGATTAAAGGGGGTTTGGAGTCTGTTATTGAATATATGCTTGTTAATGGTAGCCCGACCCAATAGTTTGTGACCCAAAGAGGTCTGAGGCAAGGGAATTTTATTGCTCCCTTCTTATTCTGAATTGTTGCGGAGCGACTTAGTGGATTGATGAGACAAACATCTTTGATTGGATTATTTTTGGGGTATAAGGTGGGTGATGAGGAAGTGCAAGTGTCACTTTTATAGTTTGAAAATGATACATTGTTCTTTGCAAAGAAATCCATTCAAAATATCCTTTGTATTAAGGTTGTTTTGAGATGTTTTGAGCTTTTGTACGACTTGATAGTGAATTTCTTCAAGAGTTGTTTGGTGGGTGTATATATGGAGGAAGGGGAGTTAGATAGGTTTGCCATGGTATTAAATTGCAAGGTTATGGTGCTGCCTTTTTCTTCTACATTTTGAACCATAGAAATGCAAGAACACATGTAGATGATTTAATCGGTTTATTTTTTGAATCTACTCTAAACAGCACCAAACCACAAGACAATGGAGGAGATACATGGAGAAGAAGATGAAGAACAAGGAATTAAAGTGAATTGATTGAACAAAAAGATATAGGAAGCAAAAGAACATCACCTAGATGAAGATGTTCTGATTCCACATAATGTAGCTCCATGTGGAGCTTGTAGGCCTTAGATCTTCTTCATCAATGGATTCCTTTGCTTCTTGAAGATCAAAGGAAGCGGAATGGAGAAGGAGGAAAACTGATTGGAGACGTCACTTCAAGGGGAAGATGAGTCAAGAACAAGCTCACCACCATAGGAAGTCATGGATAAGAGCTTGAAGGAAGGAGAAAATGAGTGGAGGGAGAGGGAGAGAATGAGCACAAAATTTATGCCTCAAATGAGGTATGAACTTTGAAGTGTAATTTCTCAAATGATCAAAGTTGAAAAAATGCACACACAAGGTCTCTATTTATAGCCTAAGTGTCAAACAAAATTGGAGGGAAATTTGAATTTCTATTCAAATTTCACTTGAATTTGAATTTGAATTTGTGAAGTCAAATTTGGAGCCAAAATTTTACTAATTATGATTAGTGAATTTCAGCTATGGTTCAGCCCACTAATCCAAGATCAAGTCCAAGATTCTCCACTAAGTGTGTTTAGGTGTCATGAGGAAGTATGAAAGACATGCACAAAGTATGACTACATGATGTGGCAATGGGGTGTAGCAAGCAAATGCTCACCTCCCCCTTAGGATGGTCCAAAATTTAATTGGATTGGGCTTCTCCCAGTTCAATTAAATTTCTCTCCCAACACACACACATCAAATAGTGCACTTAATGCATGTAAAATTACAAAACTACCCCTAATACAAAAACTAGTCTAGGTGCCCTAAAATAAAGGGCTAAAAAATCTTACATTACTAGGTTACCCTCTCTATACTATGGAGCCCTAAATACAAGGCCCAAAAATAATGAAACCCTAATCTAATATGTAAATAGATAAGTGGGCTCGTACTTGGCCCATGAGTCCAAAATCAACCCTAAGGCTCATGAGAACCCTAGGGCCTTCTCCTGCATCTCTGGCCATCTTCTTGGAGTCTCCTAGCCATGGCTCTGGTGATGGGTCCCCTCCTTAGGAGGATTGCATCAAGTAGAAACTCCCTTTGCAATATCACCTATGATGTTGTTAATAGAAAGATCCTTAGGTTTTTTCCACTCCTTAGGAAGACAGTTGTGTTGTAGCAAGTGTCCTTCAAGAGGGTTATTGTTCACTACCCTTTCTCTTGCAGGAGATGACTCTTTAGGACTTCCTACATCATCATCATCATCATAAA
Source organism: Glycine soja (assembly GCF_004193775.1). Lineage (NCBI taxonomy): Eukaryota > Viridiplantae > Streptophyta > Magnoliopsida > Fabales > Fabaceae > Glycine > Glycine soja. The sequence continues at coordinate 22,439,129 of NC_041020.1, read as the reverse complement.
GAGGTATTTTTCCCATTACCGATAATTCTCCCTTTGTTGTTGTCCCCATAGGTTACATATCCTCATTCCTTAGCTTTTAGAGACATGAACTTTGACTTGTCTCCTGTCATATGCCTTGAGCAACTGCTATCAAGATACCATAGTTGTTTATCCACTGCTAGGCACACCTACAAACAGATTTAGAAGGTAGATTTAGGTACCCAAGTTGTCTTGGGTCCTTTTTGGTTAGTGAGCTTGTTAGTTCTCTTGAGAATCCACTTGTATTTCCCACTTGGAACTCCATACCTTTTTATCATGTACCTAAAAAAATAATGTCCCTTGCTCGTACAATAATGGCATATCGTGAAGGGTGAGCAAGCTTTTGTAAAGTTAAATAAATTTTTGTAAGATTTCTGCTTCTTGTGTGTGTATAACCCAATCCAGCCCTTTCGATAGCACATTTTTTGTTGTGCAAGTAATGCTTCCAAATTGTCTCTCTCCATAGTTAACTTGGATAAATTTTTAGCAAGTATTCAACCTTTACTTCTAAAACTTTACATCCTTCATAACGGTAAGTGACATTAGTGGTGTTAGTGCAATTACAAGAAGAATTGTTCTTTTCTTTTTCTAAAATATCATTTTTTTTTCTTTTTCTTCTGACAACTCTTTAAATTTCTACTAATTTATCCATATGCCGCCTCAGTTTACCTTTTAGAAGATTATTTACAATTGCCAACTTTTGTGCTTCTTGATGCATTTCATTGAAAGCATCTAGTAGCTGATCATAGTTATAATAATCTTTCGAATCAAAAATGGTTCCCTCACTTTTAGCTTCATTGTTTGTCATCAAGAATAAATTTGCTTCTTCCTTTTCATTATTGTCGTTGGAAGTTGTTGATTCAGTGCCATCCCAAGTGATATATGTTTTCTTCTTCTTTTTGAATAAACCCTTATTCTTCTTATATTCTTGTTGCTTCTTTTGGTATATGGGGCAGTCTACCTTAATATGACTTGTCTTTTTCCACTCGAACCAAGTGTATCCATTGGAGGAAGATGGTTCTCATTTCTTGAGATTCTTCATAGGCTAAAAGGTTCTGTTTCCATAGTTCTTCTTTTTCTTATGGAATTTGTTGAGCTTTCTCACAAGCAAGTTCAGATTTTCAATATTCGACCCTTCTGCATTGTCATCTTCACTTTTGTCACTTGATGGAATGCTAGTCTTCAATGCTAAACCTCTATTTTTCTTCTTTATGGCTTCTTTGTCAGCCATTCTTGTCAAGTCCATTTGTTATTCCCTCAACTTCCCAAACAATTCAGCATGTGTCATGGTGGCAAGGTCTTTTGATTCAAAAATAGTTGTGACCTTTGGCTGCCATGTCCTGTTTGAAGGATTTCAGCACCTTACTTCTGGTGTTCCTTCATGTATGACTTGGATTAAATCCTATATCTTTTTGGTAGTTGTGCATGCGAACAACCTGAAAACTCATCAGAATTTAATGAGGAATGTATAATGTTCATTACCCTGGAATCATATTCACCCTTTTTAATCTCTTCTTATGGCCAAGATTCATAAGGTTTCTCTATAGTCTTGTTATCAACTACATGGGTTGGAATGGTATATCCATTAACCACTGCACTCCAAATTCCTCTATTAATAGACTCCATGAAGATTTTCATCCGCACTTTCCAAAAAGGGTAGTTCGTGCCACAAAACAATGGTGGTTTGTTAATGGATGCGCCCTCGGCGAATGACAATTAATTCCCAGTCATAATATGAAACTTTTCACAAAATCTTGATTAACTTTCAAGATGTAAGCTCTGATAACAATTGTTGTATCAGGCCAAGAATCTAAAAGGGGGAGGGGGTTAAATAGATTCTTTCAAAATCTTTACCAAATCGTTCTTAATACCAATTATTAACACCCCTTTAAATCAATCTAAGTTTTCTCAAAAGATCTTTAGAAAACAAAAACTTTTATGATGACCCTGTGAAATGGATTCCACTCCCAAGATGATTACAATACTCAGAGTTATAGAGAATAACAGAATCACATAAGAGTTTATACCGGTTCAATCCAATTCGGACCTACATCCAGTTTCTTCTAAGGTCTCTTAGAACATCCACTATATAGAGAATACTAGTACGAATACTATGCATGAACAATTCTCTAATAGAAAACAAATCTTTCTCTTGAACCCTACAAGAAAAGATCTAGAATTGAAACCTATTAATTCTCCAACATCCCTGGTAACTGTTGGATCAAGAGGCCTCAAAATAATTAAGAAGGGGGGGTTGAATTAATTATTCCTAAACCTTTACTAATTAAAAATTTACTCTTCTAAGGCTTTTACTATGTTGTTAAGTAAATGAAGAATAGAAAAGAAACATAACCAAAAAGTAAAAGCGGGAATTAAAGTGCACAACAGAAATTAAAAGAGTAGGGAAGAAGGAGACAAACACACAAGAGTTTTTATACTAGTTCGGCAACAACCCGTCCCTACATCCAGTCCCCAAGCGACCTGCGGTCCTTGAGATTTCTTTTCAACCTTGTAAAAATCCTTTTACAAGCAAAGATCCACAAGGGATGTACCCTCCCTTGTTCTCTTTGAACAACCTAGTGGATGTACCCTCCACTAGAACTGATCCACAAGAGATGTACCCTCTCTTGTTCTCAGTCAACAACCCAAGTAGATGTACCCTCTACTTGTACCACAAAGGATGTACCCTCCAATGTGTTAAGACAAAGTTCTCAGGCGGTTAAACCTTTGAGACTTTGTGAATGGGGATACAAAAGAATTCTCAGGCGGTTAGTCCTTTGAAATCTTTTGTATATGGGAAAGGGAAGAATCAAAAGAATTCTCAGACTGTGTCGTTTTGAATTCTTTGACAAGGGAGAAGGGAGACACAAAAGAATTCAGGCGGTTAGTCCTTCGTTCTTTTGGAAAAGGGAGAAGAGAGACACAAAAAGAATTCAGGCGGTTAGTCCTTGGCGAATTCTTTTTGGCAAAGGGAGAAGGGAATGAAAGAGATGAATAGCACAAGTTTTCAAGGTTTGGAAAACCAGAAAACTTTTGAAGGCTTTTGATAAAAGAAGAAAAAGAAGGAGTTCAAAGAGATTCAGAAATCAATTGGGAAAAGTTTGTTGTCTAAAGAATGAATTGAAAAGATTTTTTGAAATGCAAATCAAAGCCTTGCTTTTATAGACTCTTCAAGTCTAGTCAAGAGACCATTAGAAGAGTTATAACCTTTAGAAAAACTTAAAAACCATTTGGAAAAGTTATAACTTTTAGAAAAACTTGAAAACTATTGGAAGAGTTACATCTTTTGATTTTGTTCAGAAACTATCACTAGTAATCGATTACCAAAACAGTGTAATCGATTACACAAAGTTTTTTTGTGAAAGGATGTGACTCTTCACAATTAAATTTGAATTCCAACGTTCAAACACACTGGTAATCGATTACCAAATCATTGTAATCGATTACAACATTTTGAAATCAATTGGAACGTTGTAAATTCAGTTGAAGGCTTTTTGATAAACATTTTGTTACTGGTAATCGATTACAATAATCTGGTAATCGATTACCAGAGAGTAAAAACTCTTTGGTAAAAGGTTTTTGAGAAAAATTCATGTGCTACTCAGTTTTTAAAAAAACTTTTTAATACTTATCTTGATTGAGTCTTCTCTTGATTCTTGAATCTTTAGTCTTGAATCTTGATCTTGATTCTTGGAACTTGAATCTTGAAACTTGATTCTTGATTCTTGAAATCAAATTTCCTCTTGAACCTTGAAGTGTTCTTGATTCAATCTTGAACTCATTCTTTGATTCTTGAGATCATCATCTTTGTTATCATGAAGTGTTCTTGACTTTTGAGCCTTTTGTCATCATCATTGTTATCATCAAAACTCTTTGAATCAATCTTGGTTCATCATGAAGCTTGCTTCTACAATAACTCTAACCTAGAACAACACTCTTAAAAGATTAAAAGATAAGGATCGAATACACCTGAAATGTGTAACTCTTCAATCTTCAATATTTCTTCACAAGTTTATCAATTCATGATTGTAAAATGAGTGATTCTTTTATCAACTTCAATCTGCAGACTTATTGCAGTATTATTTTTCTTGAAGACTCTCTTGAAAAGTTTTTTCTTAAATTTTGAACAAATCAAGAGTCTATTAAAAAGAAAACACCTTGGAGTATTTATAAATTTTGACAGTTAAAACATTTTAATCAATTATAAAAATAGGTGATTGATTAATTTGTCAAAATCCCATTTGTTTTGCAATTCCAAAAACTGATTAATCGATTATCATAAAAGGTAATCAATTAATTCATTTCAATCTAAGAATTTTAGTTTCTTTTGTGTTAACTGGATAATCGATTATCATGTGTGATAATTGATTATAGATTCAGACAGAGAGTTCCCTTGTTTCCTAGAGTTGGGTAATCGATTATCAAATGAAGTAATTGATTATCCTATGTTGTAGAACCTTCCTTCTTTTGAAACTAGCTTCGGTAGTTGATTACGAAATGAGGCAATCGATTAATTTGATGTTGCTAGCCAAATTTCAAGTAGAAGTGAGTTCTTAAGAAACTCAAAGACAAAGAAATATTCATCTACTTCATAACTGATCAATCACTAAGCATGAAAAGGATTAAAACTAAAACATACACATGCCTAGTCTAAAACAATCCATATTAATGCCTCATCTATCAAAACATGTTAGGCATTGTAAAATTATCAAATAAAAATGAACTAGGGGCTTCATGCTCTTCAAGCTTTGTTCTAACATCAAATGTACGAGTGGAAGTGATGCATGAGTTTCCTTGGGAAGTTAACCATGGTCGATCCCAAACATTAATTGAGAAACCATTTCATAGCCTCCTTTACCATTACCCGTGAAGCACGGATACTACATTAAACATATCTTGGATTATGCTTAAGGGAATGATGTAAACCCATTTGCACAAGGGTTGAGGATGGATCTTCAAAGTTTTTTTTTTACTTTTATGAAATTCAGAAAATGGAATGGATAAGGAGAATGAAGAAGGTGGTTGGAAGAATCACTCCTCCAGAATTGGTGTCACACACAAGGTGGTCTTCCTTGATAAACCAATTTCTTGAATCACTCAAGTAACTAAGAAGATTCACTCTCACACTTTAGAAGGTGATTAAAACTTAATTCAAGGTCTGTCTTTTATTAGAAAATGCGCAGCCCATAAAAAGGAATGGCATCAAGTTGGTTATGAAAAGATGAAATGATCACCAATAACAACAATTGATGGTGTCCTTATACCTAATTAGAACTAGAATTCAGACAAATGATCACCAATAACAACAATTGATGGTGTCATTATACCTAATTAAAACTAGAATTAAGACACAAAAACATGTGGAAAGATGTGCAACTCCTAGTCAGCCAAGAGGCAGCCACAAACCTAGAGTTTCTACCTTATTAAACCTTAATTTCTTCAAATTAAAACAAGCCCATAGGTGGTGCAAATCCAAAGAGAATTGACAGCCACTTCAACACAAGTTTGGGCCTTTATTTCAACTAACAAAATGCTAATAAAACCACTCAACAAAGGTAGCACCCTCTACTCTTCTTGGAACATGGTGCAATTGACAATCTGAAGCTTCTCCACTTGTAACTTGGGCCTAAATTCAAATAGCATGCTTAACACTTGTTGAAGAGCTTCCTTGGCCTTCTTTGTTCTAGCCCTTGCCATAGGTCCTCCAAGTCCTTCTAAAGGTTCCTTGCCCTTAGTCATTGCCATGTCCTCATCAGGGAAGCATCCAAAAAATTCCCTGATGGAAAATATTTACCTTTGTAAACTTTAGAAACAATAGTATCATAGTCGGTCATGAGATTCCAACCTTGTTTCCTTAGCATGACAAGATTAAAAACATGAAGGTGTCTAAAACCTGCACCTTCTTCTTTTTTCAATGTTAATTATTCCCAATGTAACTAGTGTATTCCTCTTCTGGATTGGTTCTTATTTTCCCATTAGTAAGAATTCATCATTTTTTCTAATTCATCTTGTAAAGTAGAAGGTAGTAGAAAAACACTAATGCAATAAGTAGGAATCGATTGAGCAACTAACTTTATGAGGATTTATTTACTAGCCTTAGAGAGGAATTTAGAGGACCAATGGTTAGTGTGAATCCAGAGCCTATCTTTAAGGTACCCAAAGATTGCTTTTTTTTTCTTTCTTCCAATAATTGATGGAAATCCAATGTATTTTCCATATCCAAACATTTCTAAGACTCTCATTGATGTAAAGATTTGTTGCCTTACATTTTGGGAAGTGTTTTAGTCAAAGAAAATTTCAAATTTTTGTAAGTTTATAATCTGACCCAATGCTTGCCCATATGAATCCAGGATGTTTTAAGAGTATTTGTTTCTTCTTCGTCAACCCTGCAAAGGAGAAAACAACCATCAACAAATGAAAGATGTGAGAGGATAAAAGATCCTCTAAACAATTTCACTCCTTGGATTTCACCTCTCCTCTCATGATATTCTAGAAGTGATGAGAGTCCCTAAGTACAAATAATAAAAAGGTAAGGTGACAGTGGATCAACATGCCTTACGCCACTTGTAACATCCTAGAAATTTCTACCCGGAGTTTTTGGAAACGATGTATTTTGAATGATTATATATATAAGTATTATTCAGTGTATATGCATATATGTTCTTGGTAAGGGTAGGAATAGTGGAGGCAAGATACGCGGGTTAGACTAATTAAGGAAGAGAAATCCATAACTGGGAGGTTATGGGTTAATTCTTAATTAATTAGTTTAAAAATCATCATTTTGCATGCGACTTAAAATTTATCGAAACCAACCTCTAAACCACGCTCGGGGTTTTATTCTGAGCGTTTTGATATATATATTGCTTGCTTTTGAAAACTGGTCCCGACGGACGCAGAGAAACGCGAGGAACTGGAACCAGAGAAACGACACGCAAACCGAGGCAGGATTTTAGCATTTCAAAGGTCAGGTTTTTCTCACTTTTTGTGGCTGAGTATGAGTCACAATCAAAAGAGAAAGTGGGCCCTTCTTGCTCCACTCAAATAGGGACATGTGGCAGAGCTTGAATAAAATAATAGAAAAAGAGAAAAACCCTTTTTACTTAAAACCAAAAAGCTTTTCTCTCTCCTCACTCAGCCCCACATTTTCAGAAGCTCTCTCTCCCTCTCCCTCACGTTGCTTTTCTTCCTCCCTCATTCACCATTGAAGCTCCACACAAAGCTTCAACCTTTGGCCATCATTTATGCTCCAAATCGTGAAAGGAGAGCATTTTCGGGGTCGTGAAGTGCGTGGCTACGAGTGGGACTTCGAAATTTCAGGTTTGGGTGGACTTCTTTCTCCTTTGATTTTCGTGGGTATGGGGTTTTGGGAGATATGATGGGTAGTCTTGCAAGGTTTCTGCTGTGTGATGATTATTTGTGAAGACATTTGCTGAAAACTTGTTGAAATTGCCATGTTTGGGTGAGTTAAACATACCCATTCTGTTTTAGGGTTTTTGTGATGATGTTTGTGGTGTTTATATGCTGAAATTGCTGATGGAAATCTGTTAGAGACGAAGGGTAGAACTAACCTAGGGTTAGAAAGTGAGAATGTGATGTTATGAGTGGAAAAAGAGTGAGACTTTGAGGGTTGGAAGGCTAAGTCTGAATTCTGTGGTAAATGGAGGTTAAAGTGAGTTATTACTAGCTTGAAATGTCATTTAGGACTTATGAGAAAGCTTGGACTGTGCTAGAGAGAAAAATAAATGACCAAAGTGAACAAAGAGCCATTTCTAGGGCAAATTTGGGTGTTGAAGAGTCAAATTTTGATTCGGTGAGATTTTAGGTGTAAATCCAGTTTGAACAAGTCTAAATGGATGTTATGGACTGGTGTGAGGTGAGAGTTTGCTTCAAATTTACCTCATTCTAAATTTCACTTTTCAAACCTAGAAAATCCATAAAAAAATGAGGGGTTTTGGACACCTAGATTTTGTGTTGCTGTGGTTTGAAGCTTGACTTTGGTTTAGACATGATTGATACATGATTTGGGACTTGTAGGATTTGATTTGGGCAAAATTGGATGAAGGGAAGTGTGGTTTTCGAAATATGCTCTTTGTGCAGATTTTGCTGTAAAATTGTGCAGCAGAATTTTGCACAAGTGCAGAAAAATCCATGTATTTGCTGGTTGTGGAAAGAGTAATGTAAAATGAGTTCTGGATGTTTGCTAGTAGATCCCAACGGTCACAATGTAGGCTTATGCACTATAGACTTCCAGTAAAATTTTGGAGTCGATCCAACGGTTAACGAATTGGATCGAAGGAATTGTTACTGGGGTCTTTAAGTGAGAAAAGCTGTGATTTTGGTTAGTGTGTTGAGCAGAGTTTTCTGCCTTTGCCCTGTTTTGCTTGGCTGTGATAGCTTGTGCTGTTTGAATGTTGTTTTGCTTGGATGTTGTGGAAGCTTGGGAGGATTGATGGGGACCCGGTGTTGAGAGAAACGAGGATATGGGCTACGTGGGAGTACGTGAGCTCAGTTGGAGGTGGGCAACAGGGGATGGTGGGTTTATGCGCGCATTGTGGATGTGGAAAACTTGTTGTGCACCATCGCCCGACCGCCACCTAGTACCACATGTGATGGGTACCCCATAATCCTACAAGCTTGAGATGAGGAAGTGTTGAAGGGTGAAACTTCCTGCTTTTATTGTTGACCACAGAGTGGTACCTGGAGATATGTCGCGGGGGTCAGGAGACCTTGGGGACGTCAGGTGGGGTGCTATTGCCCAAAACCAAGCTTGACCAATCCCGACCCAACCCGAGCATAGTCGGTCAGTGAGAACCTGTGATGTACCTAAACAGGCGAGCTCCTGGCAGTCAACAGATAAAAGGAACAAAGACCACAAAGCAAGGAGGCTTGTGGTGGCTGGCCAGCTGTGAACTTTGATTGATATGTGGGTTATGGCCTCTGGTAATCGATTACCAAGGGTGGGTAATCGATTACAAGGCTTAAAAATGAGGACAGGAGGCTAAGATGGTCTTTGGTAATCGATTACCACGGGGTGTAATCGATTACCAGGCTTGAAAACGAGGTCAGGAAGCTAGGGAAGCCTCTGGTAATCGATTACCAAGGGGTGTAATCGATTACCAGGCTTAAAAAGGGAATTGGGAGATGGTGGAAGCCTCTGGTAATCGATTACCAGCCTGTGTAATCGATTACACAGAGGAATGGGTCACTGGTAATCGATTACCAGGCATGTGTAATCGATTACACAGTGCATTATTGCATATTTCATGTCCTGAGGCTGTGTAATTCAAGTTTAGCCTCTGGTAATCGATTACCAAGGCTGTGTAATCGATTACCAGAGATGGAAAGCCTTAAAATACCCCTTTTACTTGCATGTAGTGGTTATGAGACAAATGGTGTGCAGTGCAGTTAGATTCTTGTGAAAGAGTCTACCCCTTTCTTTTCTTTCTTGTAGATCGTGATGGCGGCGCAGCTAATCCGTGATCGAGTAGAGATGGAGTGCCTAGAGGGAGCTTGGGAGACCCTCGAAGGCAACACGAGGTGCCGATTTCGGGGCACCATTCGATTCACGGATACTTCTTTGGTGCATCCAGATGAACCTGCACGGACGCTTCAGCGCACGGTGGAGTGGACAGCTCCTTGGATTAGTTTTGTGTATTTTGAGGGTGGGTGTATCTAGGACTGACTGTTAGGTTTACTCTTTTGTTTTGTATGGGTAGACTTGATGTATAGGAATTTGATTATTGTATACTTGTGGCTGAAGCCACCACTATGGACACCTTTGCTCTGGATGACACTATATATTTTGTAAAACTCCCATATTTTGGACAGCTTTAAATGATGAATGCATTTATGATCGATCTTGTTATTTGAAAAGAAAGCGTTAGCAACTTTATTTGTAAAAGAGTTTATCGACCGTATTTTATTCTTTTATTTTCGCGTGACGACCTAAAGTAATGGCTGGTACATTCTTTCTTTTGAAAAAGCAAAATAGTTTAGAGATTATGAGCGGTGAGAAAGAAATGACTCCGAATAAAGTTGTGAACTGGCCATTCAGGACTCTGTAGTGAGGATTTTCCTTCGAAACCTTGTTTTGGTGAAAAGAGAAAGAAATGAAAAAGAAAAAGAAGAAAAAAAAAATTACCATGGTTTTTGTTAATTAAATCATTACTATTAAACCAGTCATTATTTTGGGGACGCCACAAATGGTGGTATCAGAGCAAAAGTTGGATTCTAGTGAACCTGTTATGGTCTTGCTGTGTGAATGTTGTGTATCTCTGAAACTTGGGAGTAGGTTTCGGGGAGTGACGTTAAGTCACACATTGTGTGTATTTTTGCCTTCTTGTCTTGAGCATGGATGTGTGACTGATTCACAGGATTGTTGTGTGTATGAGTATGCATAAAGAGGAGGATGTTGTTATAACTGTCATAGCCTGTGTGGTACACTCTCTCATTAGGATTTCTTGGGTACTAATAGTTTCCCTACAGGATAGGTATGGCAGGACGTGGTAGGGATCAGAACCGTGATGTCCTTGATCGCATCACCGCTGTGCTGGAAACTCTAGTGCAGGAACGTGATGTGGAGCCGGCGGAGTATCGGGGACTCATGGCTTTCCGTAAGAACCACCCGCCAAAGTTCAGTGGAGACTATGATCCGGAAGGTGCTAGGTTGTGGTTAGCTGAGACGGAAAAGATTTTCGAGGCGATGGGTTGCCTTGAGGAGCATAAGGTGCTTTATGCAACATTTATGCTCCAAGGGGAGGCCGAGAATTGGTGGAAGTTCGTGAAGCCTTCGTTTGTTGCACCTGGAGGCGTGATTCCTTGGAATGCCTTCAAGGACAAATTCCTGGAGAATTACTTCCCGCGAGATCTTAGGAAGCGGAAGGCAAGGGAATTTCTGGATTTGAAGCAAGGAAACATGTCTGTTGGGGAGTACACGGCTAAGTTTAATGAGCTTCTGCAGTATTGGCCTCAATACCAAGATGCTCGGAATGAGGAAGATTTATGTGCTCAGTTTGAGAATGGGCTTCGATTGGAGATCCAACAGGCGGTTAGTTATATGCAGATCACGGATTTTAATCAGCTGGTGACAAAGTGCAGGATTTTTGAAGATAAGATGAAGGAGAGGCAATCTAGAGGCGTTGGAGGACCTCAGAGGAACCATCCTTTTAGAGGAAATGGTAACAAGAGGATGAAGCCGTATGCTAGCAACAAGGGGAAGCAACCTATGGCTACCTCCAACATGAGCCAGTCAAGGGGAACTGGGGTACAATGCTTTCAGTGTGGAGGACCGCATATTAAGAGGAATTGCCCGCAGCTCCAGCAGACACAGGAGAACCGTTGTTATGTGTGTGGCAATGTGGGCCATTATGCTCGAGAGTGTAGGGTGACCGGGAGGCCAACAGTGACGGCCAATTCTAACACCGTCAATCGTGGACCCACTAATTCCACAAGGAGCGGTAATGTTAGCAACAACAACATTAGTGGTGGAAGACCAAAAGTACCCTCTCGGGTGTTTGCTATGAGTGGTTCAGAAGCGGCTGCCTCCGACGATTTGATACGGGGTAAGTGTTTGATTGCTGATAAACTACTAGATGTACTTTATGATTCAGGTGCCACGCATTCTTTCATATCTCATGCATGTGTGGAGAGGTTGGGGTTATGTGCGACGGAGTTGCCATATGATATGGTGGTGTCTACTCCGACGAGCGAGCCTGTAACCACCTCTCGGGTGTGTTTGAAGTGTCCCATAATTGTTGAGGGTCGATCTTTTATGGCGGACTTGATTTGCCTACCTTTAGCCCATCTAGATGTGATCTTGGGGATGGATTGGTTATCTATTAACCATATCTTTCTAGACTGTAAGGAGAAGATGCTAGTGTTTGGTGGAGATGTAGTTCCAAGTGAACCATTGAAAAGGGATGCGGCCAACGAAGGAACGGGGGATGTTAGAACTTACATGGTGTTGTTCTCTATGTATGTGGAAGAGGACGCTGAAGTTAGTTGTATACCGGTGGTGTCAGAATTTCCAGAAGTTTTTCCGGATGATATTTGTGAATTGCCACCTGAGAGAGAAGTGGAATTCATTATTGACTTGGTGCCTGGGGAGAATCCAGTGTCGATTGCGCCTTATAGAATGTCTCCGGTAGAACTAGCAGAGGTGAAGGCACAAGTGCAGGATCTTTTGAGCAAACAATTTGTTCGTCCAAGCGCATCACCGTGGGGAGCGCCGGTCTTGTTGGTTAAAAAGAAGGATGGAAGCATGAGGATGTGTGTAGACTACTGGCAGTTAAACAAGGTCACTATTAAGAACAAATATCCTCTACCAAGGATAGATGATTTGATTGACCAATTGAGGGGAGCAACGGTATTTTCGAAGATCGATCTGCGATCGGGGTATCATCAAATTCGAGTCAAGAAGGAAGATATCCCAAAAACTGCGTTTCGGACTCGGTATGGGCACTACGAGTATTTAGTCATGCCATTTGGAGTGACTAATGCTCCGGCTATTTTCATGGATTATATGAATCGTATATTCCATGATTACCTGGATCAGTTCGTGGTTGTGTTCATTGATGATATCCTAGTGTATTCGAGGAATAAGGAGGAGCATGAGAAGCACTTGAGGATTGTGTTGCATATCCTGAGGGATAGGAAGTTGTTCGCCAAATTGTCGAAATGTGAATTTTGGTTGGAGAAAGTGCAGTTCTTAGGGCACGTGATTTCTAAGGACGGGGTTGCGGTGGATCCGAACAAGGTGGAGTCGGTTATGGAGTGGCAACAACCGACAACTCCAACGGAGGTTCGAAGCTTCTTGGGGTTGGCTGGCTATTATAGAAAGTTCATTGAAGGATTTTCTAAATTGGCATTGCCCCTAACTAAGTTGACTCGTAAGAATGAGAAGTTTGTTTGGAATGAGAAGTGTGAGCAAAGTTTCCAAGAGTTGAAGAGGCGGTTGACGACAGCTCCAGTGTTAATTTTGCCTGACTCTAAGAGATCATTTGAAGTGTATTGTGATGCAAGCGGGCAAGGCTTGGGATGTGTGTTGATGCAAGAGGGAAGAGTAGTGGCTTATGCTTCACGTCAATTACGTCCTCATGAAGTTAACTATCCGACCCATGACTTGGAACTAGCAGCGGTGGTCTTTGCTTTAAAGATTTGGAGGCATTATTTGTACGGTGCTCGTTTTGAAGTTTTCAGTGATCACAAGAGTCTCAAATACTTGTTCGATCAGAAGGAACTCAATATGAGACAACGAAGATGGATGGAGTTCCTCAAGGATTATGATTTTGGACTTTCCTACCACCCGGGAAAGGCTAATGTAGTAGCCGACGCGCTAAGCCGGAAGTCCTTACATGTTGCCACTATGATGAGTTTGGAGCAGAGATTGATAGAAGAGTTCCGAGATTTGAATCTAGCAATCGAGGTGCGACCCGAGAGCTTATTTGTGGGAGCGTTGCAGATTACCAATGAATTCGTAGATCACATACGCGAGGCTCAAGAGGATGACCCGTTTTTGCAAGGCAAGGTGTTAGATGTAATGGGGGATAAGGGTGTGGAGTTTGAGAAGGACACAACCGGGTTAATTAGATTCAAGGGGAGGATATGTGTGCCATCTTTAGATGATTTGAAAGTTAAGATCTTGGAAGAAGCGCATAAGAGTCGTCTTAGTTTCCATCCAGGAATGACTAAGATGTACCAAGATTTGAAGAGAAGTTTTTGGTGGCATGGCATGAAGAAAGATGTAGCTGAATATGTAGCAAGATGTTTGACATGTCAAAAGGCTAAGGTTGAGCACCAACGACCATCGGGAGAATTGAAGCCATTGGAGATTCCGGAATGGAAATGGGAGAGCATATCTATGGATTTTGTATCTAGTTTACCCAAGACTAGTCGTGGACATGATGCTGTGTGGGTCATAGTAGATCGACTCACCAAATCCGCTCATTTTATCCCAGTGAATATGAAGTATAGAATGGAGAAACTCGTGGAGTTGTACATCAAGGAAGTAGTAAGGTTGCATGGAATTCCTTCTAGTATTGTATCTGACAGGGATCCGAGGTTCACTTCGCGATTTTGGACAAGTCTACATGAAGCCTTGGGGACAAAGCTAAAGCTTAGTTCAGCTTATCATCCTCAAACAGATGGTCAGACTGAACGAACCATTCAGACTCTAGAGGATCTACTTCGGGCGTGTATTATAGAGCAACAAGGTAGCTGGATGGATTGTTTGCCATTGATTGAGTTTACTTACAACAATAGCTACCAAGCCAGTATTGGTATGGCTCCTTTTGAAGCTTTATATGGACGAAAGTGCAAAACTCCTATTTGTTGGTATGATGATGGAGAAGCAGTACTTCTTGGACCTGAAATGCTACAACAGATTAACGAACAAGTGAAGTTGATTCGAGAGAAGATAAAGGCATCTCAGGATAGGCAGAAGAGCTATTATGATAGAAGGAGGAAGCCACTAGATTTTCAGGAAGGAGAACATGTGTTTTTGAAGGTTTCTCCCGTAACCGGAGTCGGAAGAGCTCTCAAGGCTAGGAAGTTGACACCCAAGTATCTAGGTCCATATCAGATTTTGAAGAAGATTGGGCCTGTAGCTTATCATATCGCCTTACCTCCGAGTTTATCGAATTTGCATCCTGTGTTTCATGTCTCTCAACTGAGACGGTACAACCCAGATCCATCACATATACTTGCAGTGGACGAGGTACAGGTGAAGGATAACCTCACATACAAAGCACAACCTCAGCAGATCACTGACCGAAGAATGAAGTCGTTGAGAGGAAAGGAGATCGCGTTGGTGAAGGTGCAATGGGGAAACGATGAGGGTGATTCTACATGGGAATTGGAGGATAAGATGAGAGAATTGTACCCAAGTTTGTTCATCGAGTAGTTAATTTCGGGGACGAAATTCCTAAAAGGGTGGGAGTATTGTAACATCCTAGAAATTTCTACCCGGAGTTTTTGGAAACGATGTATTTTGAATGATTATATATATAAGTATTATTCAGTGTATATGCATATATGTTCTTGGTAAGGGTAGGAATAGTGGAGGCAAGATACGCGGGTTAGACTAATTAAGGAAGAGAAATCCATAACTGGGAGGTTATGGGTTAATTCTTAATTAATTAGTTTAAAAATCATCATTTTGCGTGCGACTTAAAATTTAACGAAACCAACCTCTAAACCACGCTCGGGGTTTTATTCTGAGCGTTTTGATATATATATTGCTTGCTTTTGAAAACTGGTCCCGACGGACGCAGAGAAACGCGAGGAACTGGAACCAGAGAAACGACACGCAAACCGAGGCAGGATTTTAGCATTTCAAAGGTCAGGTTTTTCTCACTTTTTGTGGCTGAGTATGAGTCACAATCAAAAGAGAAAGTGGGCCCTTCTTGCTCCACTCAAATAGGGACATGTGGCAGAGCTTGAATAAAATAATAGAAAAAGAGAAAAACCCTTTTTACTTAAAACCAAAAAGATTTTCTCTCTCCTCACTCAGCCCCACATTTTCAGAAGCTCTCTCTCCCTCTCCCTCACGTTGCTTTTCTTCCTCCCTCATTCACCATTGAAGCTCCACACAAAGCTTCAACCTTTGGCCATCATTTATGCTCCAAATCGTGAAAGGAGAGCATTTTTGGGGTCGTGAAGTGCGTGGCTACGAGTGGGACTTCGAAATTTCAGGTTTGGGTGGACTTCTTTCTCCTTTGATTTTCGTGGGTATGGGGTTTTGGGAGATATGATGGGTAGTCTTGCAAGGTTTCTGTTGTGTGATGATTATTTGTGAAGACATTTGCTGAAAACTTGTTGAAATTGCCATGTTTGGGTGAGTTAAACATACCCATTCTGTTTTAGGGTTTTTGTGATGATGTTTGTGGTGTTTATATGCTGAAATTGCTGATGGAAATCTGTTAGAGACGAAGGGTAGAACTAACCTAGGGTTAGAAAGTGAGAATGTGATGTTATGAGTGGAAAAAGAGTGAGACTTTGAGGGTTGGAAGGCTAAGTCTGAATTCTGTGGTAAATGGAGGTTAAAGTGAGTTATTACTAGCTTGAAATGTCATTTAGGACTTATGAGAAAGCTTGGACTGTGCTAGAGAGAAAAATAAATGACCAAAGTGAACAAAGAGCCATTTCTAGGGCAAATTTGGGTGTTGAAGAGTCAAATTTTGATTCGGTGAGATTTTAGGTGTAAATCCAGTTTGAACAAGTCTAAATGGATGTTATGGACTGGTGTGAGGTGAGAGTTTGCTTCAAATTTACCTCATTCTAAATTTCACTTTTCAAACCTAGAAAATCCATAAAAAAATGAGGGGTTTTGGACACCTAGATTTTGTGTTGCTGTGGTTTGAAGCTTGACTTTGGTTTAGACATGATTGATACATGATTTGGGACTTGTAGGATTTGATTTGGGCAAAATTGGATGAAGGGAAGTGTGGTTTTCGAAATATGCTCTTTGTGCAGATTTTGCTGTAAAATTGTGCAGCAGAATTTTGCACAAGTGCAGAAAAATCCATGTATTTGCTGGTTGTGGAAAGAGTAATGTAAAATGAGTTCTGGATGTTTGCTAGTAGATCCCAACGGTCACAATGTAGGATTATGCACTATAGACTTCCAGTAAAATTTTGGAGTCGATCCAACGGTTAACGAATTGGATCGAAGGAATTGTTACTGGGGTCTTTAAGTGAGAAAAGCTGTGATTTTGGTTAGTGTGTTGAGCAGAGTTTTCTGCCTTTGCCCTGTTTTGCTTGGCTGTGATAGCTTGTGCTGTTTGAATGTTGTTTTGCTTGGATGTTGTGGAAGCTTGGGAGGATTGATGGGGACCCGGTGTTGAGAGAAACGAGGATATGGGCTACGTGGGAGTACGTGAGCTCAGTTGGAGGTGGGCAACAGGGGATGGTGGGTTTATGCGCGCATTGTGGATGTGGAAAACTTGTTGTGCACCATCGCCCGACCGCCACCTAGTACCACATGTGATGGGTACCCCATAATCCTACAAGCTTGAGATGAGGAAGTGTTGAAGGGTGAAACTTCCTGCTTTTATTGTTGACCACAGAGTGGTACCTGGAGATATGTCGCGGGGGTCAGGAGACCTTGGGGACGTCAGGTGGGGTGCTATTGCCCAAAACCAAGCTTGACCAATCCCGACCCAACCCGAGCATAGTCGGTCAGTGAGAACCTGTGATGTACCTAAACAGGCGAGCTCCTGGCAGTCAACAGATAAAAGGAACAAAGACCACAAAGCAAGGAGGCTTGTGGTGGCTGGCCAGCTGTGAACTTTGATTGATATGTGGGTTATGGCCTCTGGTAATCGATTACCAAGGGTGGGTAATCGATTACAAGGCTTAAAAATGAGGACAGGAGGCTAAGATGGTCTTTGGTAATCGATTACCACGGGGTGTAATCGATTACCAGGCTTGAAAACGAGGTCAGGAAGCTAGGGAAGCCTCTGGTAATCGATTACCAAGGGGTGTAATCGATTACCAGGCTTAAAAAGGGAATTGGGAGATGGTGGAAGCCTCTGGTAATCGATTACCAGCCTGTGTAATCGATTACACAGAGGAATGGGTCACTGGTAATCGATTACCAGGCATGTGTAATCGATTACACAGTGCATTATTGCATATTTCATGTCCTGAGGCTGTGTAATTCAAGTTTAGCCTCTGGTAATCGATTACCAAGGCTGTGTAATCGATTACCAGAGATGGAAAGCCTTAAAATACCCCTTTTACTTGCATGTAGTGGTTATGAGACAAATGGTGTGCAGTGCAGTTAGATTCTTGTGAAAGAGTCTACCCCTTTCTTTTCTTTCTTGTAGATCGTGATGGCGGCGCAGCTAATCCGTGATCGAGTAGAGATGGAGTGCCTAGAGGGAGCTTGGGAGACCCTCGAAGGCAACACGAGGTGCCGATTTCGGGGCACCATTCGATTCACGGATACTTCTTTGGTGCATCCAGATGAACCTGCACGGACGCTTCAGCGCACGGTGGAGTGGACAGCTCCTTGGATTAGTTTTGTGTATTTTGAGGGTGGGTGTATCTAGGACTGACTGTTAGGTTTACTCTTTTGTTTTGTATGGGTAGACTTGATGTATAGGAATTTGATTATTGTATACTTGTGGCTGAAGCCACCACTATGGACACCTTTGCTCTGGATGACACTATATATTTTGTAAAACTCCCATATTTTGGACAGCTTTAAATGATGAATGCATTTATGATCGATCTTGTTATTTGAAAAGAAAGCGTTAGCAACTTTATTTGTAAAAGAGTTTATCGACCGTATTTTATTCTTTTATTTTCGCGTGACAACCTAAAGTAATGGCTGGTACATTCTTTCTTTTGAAAAAGCAAAATAGTTTAGAGATTATGAGCGATGAGAAAGAAATGACTCCGAATAGAGTTGTGAACTGGCCATTCAGGACTCTGTAGTGAGGATTTTCCTTCGAAACCTTGTTTTGGTGAAAAGAGAAAGAAATGAAAAAGAAAAAGAAGAAAAAAAAAATTACCATGGTTTTTGTTAATTAAATCATTACTATTAAACCAGTCATTATTTTGGGGACGCCACACCACTCCCAGGAGATATATGCCCAACTGAATCACCATTTAGGTTGATACTATAGTGGATAGTTCTAAGACAAAGACGAATCCAGCTAAGCCATTTATCATGAAATCCCATTGTTTTTCATGACATTTAGCAAATAGTCCCAACGACTCTATCAAAAGCTTTACTAATGTCAATTTTGAGAGTCGCCTCTAATTTTTCCTTTCTGTTTACATTTCATGTGATGGATAATTTTAGAGGCCAAGAGAACATTGCCAAGGATAGAGGGGTTTTCACCAAAAGCTTATTGTCCTTGGGAGTTTTGTTTGCTTTCTATTGATTAAGATAAACGATTACCAAATGTCGTAATCGATTACCACGATTTTGGAAATGTAGAACAAAGGGCAATTGATCAAAATAATTGATTATAAAGGTTTTGTAATTGATTATAGCGATTTTATTAGTTAAAATCTTTATATACCTTCACTTGTACTATCTCTTGTGTGACTCTTTTACGAAGCTTATCTTTTCTAAACATTTCCAAGAGTCAACAAAAGAGGATCTTGTGCATTTCTTCTCAAGAGATCAACATGGCAAGGATCGTTGAATGTAAAAACCCGCCTCGTCGCTACATTATCACTAACTCTAAAATGCGTAATTTCAAATTATAAATGAAATCTCCATTAATTTGATTATGAAAATGAGAGTAATTTTTTTGCGATATACATTCATCAAACAATGCACAATCACTTAAATAAACAGGTATACATGTATATCTTAAACCATTATACACCATTCACATGACAAAAAATAATTTAATTTTTACATGTATCTAAATCCGAGATTTACATGCCCAAATAAAAAAAGAATCATGGAACCACTACGGAGGAGTTGATAACAAAACACAACTCTCTCCCAAAATAATCTCAACGTCATCACGTCGGCTTGGCGGTTCCCACAAAAAGAATCCCCTCCACCTCATCTACTGTTATTCATCTACTCCCACGAACGAAGGTTCATGATCATCATAGGTACCAACTGTTGGATTTCCCCTGCAGTTACTTTTTGGTCCAATTTTTCTTTATACAAATATGTTCAAGGGAAATCTGGTTTGCTGGAAA
Source organism: Glycine soja (assembly GCF_004193775.1). Lineage (NCBI taxonomy): Eukaryota > Viridiplantae > Streptophyta > Magnoliopsida > Fabales > Fabaceae > Glycine > Glycine soja. Next base: position 22,419,441 of record NC_041020.1, on the reverse strand, counting down.
GCGCACCGAATCATCAAGTATTTAAAATTAAAATGGATAAATCTGAGTATCAAACAAAATCATAGTATTAGACATGGTTAAATTCAGAAATAAGGCATTGTTGAAAGAAAAATTGGTAATTGATGGTTTAGAACAGAATTAAACTAAGTCTAGGCTAAAAACAGTAAAAAAATACAAGTAAGATTGACAGTAGTAGGTAAAAGTGTTGGGTCTTTCGAACAAACAAGCTGATGTATATAAAGATGTTTCTCTAATCAATTATGCTTTTGTGTTCTATGTTGTAGCCTAAATTACTAAACCTCGATCCCTAGTTAGGTTGAATCAATCCAAGCTTCGTCCTCAAATCCCTCTTGTTGGACTAGGCTTAACTTAGACAACCCTCATAGGTTTAGACTAACTTAAACTAAGCTTCATCCTCAAATCCCTCTTGTTGGACTAGGCTTAGCTTAAATAGCTTACAAAAGTTTAGACTAATTTAACCTAAGCTTTGTCCTCAGATCCCTCTTGTTGGACTAGACTTAGACCAAACAGCATTATTGTAACAACGTATTTAAAACCAAAACTTAATCTGCAGATCCCTCATTTAAGACTAAGTTTCAATCCTACTTCCATCAAGTTTTAAGGCAACAGTACATTTCTCAATCCAATGCTAAAGTCACCTAACTATGCACGCAAATGGATGATCAGACCAAGAGCATGCAAAATTTAAGCACTAAAAGAAGCATTGAACACAATAAACACAACCAATTAGATATTAAAGGAATTACATCAGCTGTTCTTTAGAAATCCCTAACAAGGGTGTTAAGCCAGCCATTACAGAAAAACCCTAACAAAAATGAGATTAAGAGTAGAGAATAGTTGATCCTTACACAAGAAGGGGGATCCCTCCTCCTCTTCTTAGCATCTTACAATCACTCTGCAACTCATTAATCTCTTTCTAATTACAAACTCTAGGTCTCTCTGCAAAAGTTGCTCCTCTTGCTGCCTCCAGAGCTCTTTTCCCGAAATAGGCACTGTGGTGTGCTCTAGAATTCTCTGCATAAAATCTACTTTAAATAGGCTCTGAACCCGCGACGTTCCGCTTAGCGCGAGTAAGTGGATTTGAGCTTAGCGCCAGTCATGCACTGAGCCTGGCTGAAGACAATCGCTGTGCTTAGCGCACTAATCTCGCACTTAGTGCACGACCTTGATATTGATGCTCTGTCAAATTCTTCTGTCGCACCAAGCGCGCTGAAGCTGCACTTAGTGATGGATTCGTGCTTAGCCCAACTGATGAGCTGAGCTCAACTGTCACTTTTAGCACTTCATGACTTAGCCTCTTTTTAACCTAAAATTGCATGTATTTCATCATTAAATCCAATGGAAATATTCTAGAGATAGCTTTAACAATAAAACAAGATTTATTTACAAAATTACTGCAAAATAACCATAAATTGGGGAACTATACAAGTTTTGGGAAAATGTTTTCTATACAAAAGTTAGTCGTATAAGACGACTAACACCAACCACAAGGTACAAAATTACAAGGGTGATTTTATTATAAATGAAACCTACAATTATCAAATGACCATAATTAGCAAGAGAAAAAATAACAAGTATCATGATCATACACAATTATCCATTAATTCAACATACACTTAACAACTATTCATCAATTTTTCCACAATTCCAATCAATCATGTTTAGTATGATGCATGCACCTGACCTCAACTCTCAAATGCAATGTGGTACCATTTGTCAGGAAATAGCTTGAGCGTGTCCACACGACACACACTTATAGGCAGCAAGTGTTGAGGTCACTTAGTCATGCACAAACAACCCTCCTCCCCCATGGTTATCAACCTGAGTCACAAGGGAGTTCCAAATCGAGTCACATGCCCCCAAGTACAAGTGTTTTCCCTTATGAAAAACTACAAGTACTTACTGACAAAGTTTATACTATTTTCATGCAGTATGAAGTATGACATATGGGCACCATCAATGCACTAACCATGGATAATTAAAGATTCTAAGTCACCCCTTCACTCCAGAGATGCTTAAAACTCTTTAACCACTATATTTTCCCCACCAAAGACATCCAACTTGGTCACTACACCCCCCATGTACATACACAACATATCACAATGACATTATCAACATCAACATTATCTCATCTCAATGTCATTTTCAACATCAATATCATCCCATCTCAATTTCATTTTGAACATCAACATCATCTCATCTCAATGACATTATCAACATCAACATCAACATCATCTCATCCCAATGACATTGTCAACAATAACAACATCATCTCATATTAATATTATCATAAACACCAACATTGTCTCATATAAATTATTTTCATCAATAACAACATCATCAGTAATCACATTCCACACATACATACATATAAATTTCATGCCTGAGATTCACACTCCCCATGTCTTCAGACAACATAAGTCTAATAAAACGATAATGTCATTTATCAATAATAGATGTATTACATTCCAATTATGGTATCAAAGCCATAAATTATAATAAACTCCTCTCTGCGTCGCTCAGAGGCCTCTCATGTTGGCGTTCGTAGGTCCAAACATAGAGTTCTTTATACCAAATCAAAAGCAATTTAGTATAGATTTCAAAAACATGGTTAATATCAACATTCAAGGTCAAATATCCCTATCAAAATAAAAGGAACTTAGGGGTGTTTTGGGTTCTACTACAAAGAGACGTCATTTTGAAATTCCGATCACACCAATGTGACCGGGGTTCAATGAAGGTCACGAAAACAACATCAATTTTATAAAAAGGTAACTTTTACAACATCTCAATTTCAAGGGTTTTTCAAAGGAAGTGTAAAAGCATCCTATTACGATACCCAAAACACAAGAGATACTAAGAGAAGCTCAAACTAACTAGAAGAAAGACATAGAAGTCAAGGTTACCTCAAAGAAACTATGAAAGAAAGGATTGAGAGCTTGTTTCTCTACTGAATCCTTAAGGTGGATTCTGAGGATTCCGATTAAAATGTTCCTAGTCCGGCGACAAGCAACGACGGCCTATGGTGGCCACCGATGGTTGTGGGTGGTGGAGAAGGTGTTATGGTTTGGGTAGGCATTTGGAGAGAAGAAGAGTGAAAAATTGGGTTTTTCACATTGATGAATGTATTTATAATCTGTAAATCTCGCTTAGCAAGCTAATCTCGCTAAGTGAAATTCAACTTTTGGCGCCAAGCGCAACATTTCGCGCTGAGCATAATTTCTCCTTGGGTTGGAATTGTGCTTAACGCACTCATCTCACTAAGGGAGATGTCCAAAAGTGTTATTTCACAAATCCCAATGGTCAAAGCATGAAGACATGGGTTGAAAACCTATAGTTCAAATTTGAAGGTGATCCAACGGTTAACGAGTCTAAGATTATGGTCTTACCAAAACAGGGTTTGGGTAAAACTTGAAATCTCAACAATTTCAACATAGGTCAATCAAACTCCACATAACCTAACATTCACATCAAGCAATCACATACAGCTAATTCACACAACATCTCAACTCATCCAAATCAATCAAATAATCAAATAACACAAGAAATACATTAAACATCAATTTTCAGTTAGTGAAATTTCAGGCTGTTACATTGAATCTCCATCATGGGATGATATTCATTGATACAGCTTGAGGAAGTTTTGATCTGCATATTAAAGGTGTATTCAATCCAATTATAATTTTATTTGTAGGTTTTAATCTTGGTTAGGGTTACCAAGGGGCTTTAAGTTAATAGGGTTTCAGCTCTTGATTTTTCTCTAATAGTGGAATATTCTAAGGGATCTTAGAACAACTAGATGTAGGTCCTCTTGAGGATTGAACTAGTATAAATTTTGTGTTTGATTCTCTTTTTCTCTAACTCTCAGTTTTGTAAGTTGATCTTGATATTGGAATTGATATATGTGAATCTATTGGTTTTATGTGTTGTTGATCTTTCATTGACAATATTTTGAGAAAACCTTGATTTGAAAAAAGGTTTTTTTTTTTTAATTACATCTAAGCAAATGATTTGGTAAAATTGTTTAGAGAATCTATTCAACCTCCCTCCTTCTAGATTCCCGACTAATCCAACAATCCCAAGATAGGTTTGAAGGGATAACTTCATACCAATTTTCAACATTTCCTTCAAGTGAGAAAGGAAAAAGGCTCACACGAATAAACTCATAATCCATTTGGTTGATCTTTACAGTGTTGCAAATGCGAACAAACATAGTCAAATGTGCATATGAATCTTCATGATCAAGACCATGGAACTTGTTATGTTGGATCAAATGAATGAGAGAGGCTCTCATTTCAACATTGGCTACCAACACAGTCTTGCAAGAATGTTGGCCAAGTAATCATGCAATGTTCTCCTTGGTGGCTGGATAGGTTCTTTTTCATCCATGTTTAGTTCTTCTTCAAAAATATATGGCAGTGGAAGGCCAATAGATACAAATGATGAAAATGGAAGACCAATAGATACAGATGAAAGTGTTTCTTTGTTAGCAGATTTGTTAGTGGCTTCACTCCTCCTTGTGTAGCTCTTGTTCAATTTTGTAGTCTTTTGTATTGGATCAAAGCGTGAAGCACTTGCTTTTAGTTTTGGTTTCATAATTTTGCAATGCCAAACATGTTTAATAGATGTGGCATTGGTATTGAATTTTTTAGATTGGGCATTGTGTGATACATAGTCTAAGCTTTTTTCATGCTTAGTTTTGATCAAATGTGAAGTGAATAAAGTATTCTATTTCTCTAAGTTTCCTAAGTACAAGCAATAGGACTTAGTTCTATTTGAAATTTGGCTGAAACCATCGATTTAATTGATTGCCTAGCCTGGTAATGAGTGCACATGCCAATTTTAGAAGAAGGAAGGATATGTAGCTTAGGATAATCAAATACCCTGCTTCTGGAAACAATAAGAAGCTCTCTATTTGATTCTATAATTGATTACCACATATGGCAATCGATTACCCAAAAAGAAGAAAAGCACGAGAAGTATTCACACTGAAACGAATTAATCGATTACCCTTTCTGATAATCGATTAGATCTGTTTTAGCTGTCAAAATTTATAGACACCCTCTATTTTTTCTTTATTGATATGCTCTATCTTGGAGAAAAATATTTCAAGAGAGTCTTCTAAGAGGATTGTACTACATTTAGTCTGAAGATTGAAGTTGATAAAAGAATCATTCATTCAACCATCATGATTTGATCATCTTATGAGAAGAGCTCAAAGATATTGAAGATCTACAAATTTAGGTGTATTCAATCATTTTCTTAAATTCTTTAGGTTGTGATTCTTGGTTAAGGTTACTAAGAGGTTCAAAGAATTGATAGGGTTTCAATTTTGGATATTTCTTTTGTAGGTTTTAAGGGAAATATTAAAGTTTCTTTTGGGGAATTGTGTGTGCATAGTATTTGTACTTGATTCTCTAATAGTGGAAGTTCTAGGAGGTCTTAGACCAACTAGATATAGGTCCTACATGGATTGGACCAATATAAATTCTTGTGTGATTCTCTTTCTCTCTAACCCTTAGCCTTGTAATTTATCTTGGTATTGGAATTGATTTTAAAGGGCCATAAAAACAATGTTTTTCATATGTTCTAATAATTGAAAGTTTTCTTGATTGTGCTAATCTATTTGATATAATCTTTTGAGAAAACTTTGATTAATTGAAAGGGGTCGTTTTAATGAGATTAAAGAACAAAATGGTAAAGATTTCGAAAAAAAATCTATTCAACCCCCCTTCTAGATTCCTAACCAACCCAACACTTTCAATCTCATGATAGAAAAACAATGTCTCAGTTGAACTCCTAGTGTGCATAAACAAGGACACATAACACTAAACAACAAGTTAGCACAAGAAAACAAAAGATACAAAAATTAAAACACAACACAACAATAAGCCTCTAATGATATGAAGGCCACGTTGCCTTATATTGGGACGCAAGTCCCCACCAATGGCACCAATAAACTTGTTAGGAATATTTTGGGAAGTGCACCAGTCAAACAAGTAATACAATTGATAAGTCTAGATATCGTTTTCCAAGAGATTTGAGATAAGAAAGGTAACAACTTATTAACTTAGGTTGAAAAATAGTACAAGAAAACACTAAAAACACGAACTTTCAAGGTGGATTTGTTAAGTAGTAAACAAATCAAGTTGTAAAGAGGGGAAATAGATGTTTTTATAAGGTTTTAAAATAAGAAAACTCAATAAACAAAATGTTACACAAATAGTAGAAGGTGTTGCATGGGTAGATTTAACTTGTTTTTCACTCTCTTTATGCATTAATGAGCCATATATATTTCATTCATGCTCTAATGTTAAAAGTAGACAAAAAAAAGTTTCTCTTATTCCTTATTCCTCAGGTAGAAAAAGCCTTAAATACCTCCTCTAAGCTAAGATCCCTCAAAGACACAACGAAGGCACTAACTTTAAGCTTTTTGACCATAAGATTACCAAAAAAACTCAGTTCCATTCCTATACACTAAGTCTTATGGACATTTTGTTTAGTTCAAGATAATAAAAGCACTTCCCAGCATCATTCACATCCCAAAATAGTGTCATGGTTGGCCAATCCATAACAAGCATTAAGAAAAGACACAAAATGCTAACATAGAACATAAATATGTGAAATATATATTAATTCATATCAAAAGATACATGAGAGTTTAGAGCTGGCTACATCTACCCCTTACAACAATGGAAATCAATCACTCATGGAGGTGAGTAACTCAAATTTACACATGCAAAGGTGAGAAATGGATGAAGAATCCATGAACACTTGAGAATTTTTCTCCCCAGTAGAATGATAAAAAACTCCAAATGATACAATGATGATATAAAAGGAGAGGTAGAATCAAAATATATTTGCAAGTCAGGTCCAAAAATACAAAAGGCAGCATTTCCATTGAGTGTAGACTCGCTCAGCCATGGATCCTGGCTTGACCAAATGTCAATTTTCACTCTTCTTGAATTTTTGTTGTCCAAGGCTATGTTTGGAAAGCCATTTCAGCTAGCTTCTAGCTTTTTTTACTAGCTAAAAAACTTGTTTATTTGTTCAGCAAACAAGTTTTTTAAGTAGCTTCTAATATTTTTTAGTAGCTTTTAGCATATTTTGAAACACTAGCTTCTAGCTTTCTATACTTTATTCCCTTTTTATCCTTAAAATATTTATTCAATTTCCCTATTACCCTTTTTAAAATATGTTATTTTATATTTCTGAGCTACTTCAATAGCTAGTTTTATCGAACACTTGCGATTTAGTAAGATAGCTTAAAAGCCTCCCGCTATCAGCTTTTAGCTACTAGCTAGCTTTTTAACTTCCAACTTTCAACAAGCCTTTCAACTAATTTTACTAAACATATCCCAAGCTAATTCTATTGGAGCTTCAGTACTCCAAACTTGCTCTCCAAGATACTTCTTCCAGTTCAGACACTTTATCTACAAAATGATGGGATACTAGAAAGTAGTCAAGAAATCAAAATGTAATACTAGAATTCATAAACTAATAAAAACAACACACTTGAAGTCAAAACAACCCTCTAAATTTAAGAAAAAGTAAGAAAAATGCCTTAAATAGTACCTTAAGAGTACGTGAATTTGGCACTTAATAGTACAAGACTATACAACTAAGAATGTCTTAAATGAATTAATTAGGGATACTTTTCGGTAGCCTGCTACATAAGAACTGTTGGATCAAGTGTAACTCTTGAAATTTGAAATCTTAACATTTTAAAACACTGGTAATCGGTTACTACCTTCTGGTAATCGATTACCAGAGAGTAAAACTCTTTGGTAATGATTTTGTGAAAACTTCTTGTGCTCAATGTTTTTGAAAAACGTTTTTAGTACTTATCTTGATTGAGTCTTCTCCTGATTCTTGAATCTTGAGTCTTGAATCTTGATCTTAATTATTCTTGAATCTTGATTTTTGAAACTTGATTCTTGATTCTTGAATCTTGATTCTTGAAACTTGATTCTTGAATTTGGAATTTGCTTAACTCTTGATTCTTTGACATCATCAAAATAACCTTGGAAGACATTGCTTCCACAATCTCCCCCTTTTTGATGATGACAATCCTGAAATCAAGAGAATGCATACAATTTTTGTTCTACTGTTCACTCATCCCTTTCACCCCCTTTCTTTTTGAATTTATGCTTAATTTTAAAGTTTTTGCAAATATAATATCTTGAATAAAACCAAATTTAAATGCAAACCACATAGTCATATATCACAATCCATAAATATTCAAGTCATACTAAGTGTTCAAATGTCATAAACATATAGCCAAATACAAGGCTTTAGAAACAAAATATAATAATTTTGAAAAACATGAGCAATCAATCAAATACTTTTAAACATATCATACAAGTAATCATACAAAAATTGAAAGATATAGATCATGGCATCATCAACCATTTAGATTTATTTTAATGATAAGCTTCATACTTGGAGAAAGAAAAAATAACTCAATTAATCATATAAGCACAAACTCATTATAGCAATCAAACAAGACAAACAAATAAAATTTTGTTAGTCATCATATAAACAAGTTAATTGAAATGAAAGTTTCAACCAACTTAATTTAAAAGAAAATGGTTTTGATGTTACCTTTTTCATGATTTAAGTGCCTAGATCTTCAAAGATGGAAGTCAGACTTTTGCTTTTTGCTTAATCTTTTTGAGAGATGTTCTCATCGCTTTCATAGTCCTTGGATAGAAGGTTGATCTCCTTCTTTGAACCATCGGTGTCATCCCAAGCAATATACACCTTCTTGGATCTTCTTTCTTTATAGCTTTTCTTCTCATTCTTCTCGGGCCATGACTCATTTGAGGGGCAGTTTGCCTTTATGTGATTGGGTTGATTACACTTATAGCATTTCAGTGTAGGAGAAACTTCTTAGGATCTCTTCCCATTGTTGAAGTTATGACTTCTCTCCATTCTTCTATTTTTGACAAATTTGTGAAACTTCTTCACAAAGAGTGAGAAGTCCTCTTCATCATCAGACTCTTCTTCTTCTTCTTCTTCTTCTTCTTCTTGCATTGAGGAGGAGGCTTTGAGTGCTATGCTTCTTTTCCTTTTTTCGGTCTCTTCATTTTGGTTAAGATTTTGAAGTTCCATTTCATGTTCCTACAATTTTCCAAACAAGGTGTTGCAACCTACCATTCAGCGGGAGGGCGACGCGGGCTCGTAGGTGCGTCTTCCATGGGAGGAAAATGCGCAGAGTCGCCACCAACGTTTATTCGGAGAAAACGTCGAAAAAAACTGGAAAGGTGTGGTCTACGAACTTTAAGTGTGAAAGGTTTGGGAGTTGTATTTACGCACGGGGAAGGTATTAGCACCCCACGCGTCCGTCACAAAGGACGTCAACCTTTAATCAAGTGTGCAAATATGACTTCAAAATTATGTATTTTTCCTTTTTTTTATGTTTTTATGTCTTTTTATGCCTTTTTTTGTATTTTTTATCTTTTTGTGGTCGACAAGGGTGTTTCCCTTGCTCCTACGTATTCCTCAATTATGATAAGGAAATCAGACCTACGTAGTTCTTTGAGAACTAAACGTTGGTTAAGTTATTTTTATCCCTTTTTTGCAAGATATGTTTTTACCGAACAAAAGTCGTTTAAGGCGTTGGACCATTTAAACGATCTTTTGATTCTTTTGAAAGGAGAGAAACATTAAGGTGTTGCACCATTAATGATCTCTTGTTTTTTTTAAAGTAGCGATAAGGTTACATGTTGATTTTATGCTTTCGAAAGTCCACGTTTAACCAATAAAAAACAAAGAGGACCGTTTAAGGCGTTGGACCTTAAAATGGTTTTTAAGTGGTTTTTATGGACAAAGCTTGATTTGTGAGTTGATTTTAGCCTTAGTTTCACTTTGGTTATTAGTCAATTCAATTAAGGAAAATCCCAAAGAAAAACGTCCAATTTATTTTTTTTATTATTTTATTCAAAGATACTTTGATTATTTTATTATTATTTTGCCTCTTTTGGTTTTAAACGTGGTTACGGCGTGAAAGATCGGTTGGATTTAATTTTAGCAGAGATTAAACGATATTACAACTCAAATGATCGGTGCAAATTCATTTTATTATTTATTAAGCGAGAAAACGGCTTAAATAAATGGTTAAAGTACGTCAAAAGGGGGTATGGAAAACAAACAAAATAAAAATAAAAGCACGCGAAACAAGTGGGGACCACTAAGGGTGCATAGAATGAATTGAAAGATTCGATTTCGGGAACTTACAGGTTCAAGACCGAAGAACGACGAAGAACGATGAAGAACGGTGAAGAATCTTCACGAAATCGCTCACGGAAACGTCTCAGAAGCGTTACAGAAGTGCCTCGGCTTGGATTTTCTTCACGGAAACAATTTTTCTCACTAATTTCAAGAGAATCCTAAATATCAGAAGGGCTGAACGAAATTTCTCTACCCTTTTTCCCCTATTTATAGGGAAAAAGAGGGAGGTGGTTGCCGCCCAGCTCGCCCAGGCGAGCTGGGTTGCTTCCACCAGAAGGCACCGCCTTCTGTTGGAACCCCCTGGAAGGCCCAAGTGGGCCTGGTTGCTATTTGCACTCCCCTTTTTACTAAATACACCCCCTTTTGCTTTTTTTGTTGATTCCTTTTCCGTAATGTTACGGAACTTTACGAATTATGTAACGATACTTATTTTCTTTCTGGAATGTCGCTAAACTTTACGGATTATGCAACAATGCCCTTTTTTACTTCAGGAATGTTGTGGAACTTTACGGATTGCGCAACAATGCTTCCTTTCGACTTTCGGCATGTCGCGGAACTTTACAGATTGCCTAACGATGGGTGTTAAGTACCTCGAAGCGGTCAAGCGAAGGTTGCATGCCACCAAACAATGGTCCCCGGACGAAATTAGGGTATGACAGTTGCCCCTCTTTACTTATCTTTTATTGGAAATAAAAGCGAAGTAAAGATAAGACACTAATTTCGTTTGAGCGGAAAGTCATTTGGTCGGTCAATATCCCCACCAGCGGAACCTGTCATTCAGAAATAAAAGAAAATGCATCAGAAGCGTCAACAAACTTCAGTGTCTTGAAAGCGACAAAGTTGGACAACCACGACACTTCCCTACGCCATCGCACTCGATCGTCCCCGTCCAGCAGAGAAGAATCTCGCGCCTCGTCAAGCTTGAATGTCTTCGGACGACGAGGGTAAAAACCTGCAAAAAATTTTAAAATGATCAGAATCGAACGACCAACATCATCCTGATACCGTCGAATTCGTTCCTCTTGGTTGACGAAAGGTGCGGATGACCATAAGGTATCTCCGCCTGCCACCTGACTCGCTGTCCCTGGATGGCAAAAGGTGCAGAAGACGATGTTAGTCTCTGCGTGCCAACGGGCTCGTTTGCCCCTGGTTGACAAAAGGTGCGGGTAACCATACGATACCCCCGCATGTCACCTGACTCCATGGGCCAGGATGACGAAAGGTGCAGAAGAAGATGTTAGTCTTTGCGCGTCAACGGGCTCGTTTGCCCTTGGTTGATGAAAGGTGCGGATAACCATAAGGTATTCCCTGCATGTCACTTGACTTCACGAGTCAAGATGACAAAAAAAAACCATTTCTACGGATAGTCTCCACAGAAGACGACGTTAGTCTCTGCTTGCTATCGTGCTTTGAGTCTTACGGATAGCAAACGAGACATATATGAATCACCACTTGGGTATCTCCGCCTGCCACCTAACTTCACGGGTTAGGATTAATAGAAATTGTCTTTGTACGGATAACCACTTGGGTATCTCCGTATGTCACCTAACTTCACGGTTTAGGATTAATAGAAATTGTCTTTGTACGGATAACCACTTGGGTATCTCCGTACGTCACCTGACTTCACGGGTCAGGATGACAGGAAGCGCGGAAGACGACATAAATCTCTGCTTGTCAACGGGCTCGTTGGCCGCGATTGACAAAGGGTGCAAAAGATGACGTTAGTCTCTGCTTGCTATCATGCTTTGAGTCTTACGGATAACGAAAGAGTGTTTATACGGATAACCACTTGGGTATCTCCGCTTGCCACCTAACTTCACGGGTTAGTATTAACAGAAATTGTCTGTGTACGGATAACCACTTGGGTATCTCCACCTGCCACCTAACTTCACGGGTTAGTATTAATAGAAATTGTCTGTGTACGGATAACCACTCGGGGTATCTCCGTACGTCACCTAACTTCACGAGTCAGGATGACAGAAAGCGCCGAAGATGACGTAAATCTCTGCGTGTCAACGGGCTCGTTGGCCATGATTGACAAAGGGTGCAGAAGACGACGTTAGTCTCTTCTTGCTATCGTGCTTTGAGTCTTATGGATAGCGAAAGAGTGTTTATACGGATAACCACTTGGGTATCTCCGCCTGCCACCTAACTTCACGGGTTAGTATTAACAGAAATTGTCTGTGTACGGATAACCACTTGGGTATCTCCGCCTGCCACCTAACTTCACGGGTTAGTATTAACAGAAATTTTCTTTGTACGGATAACCACTCGGGGTATCTCCGTACGTCACCTGACTTCATGGGTCAGGATAACAAAAAGTGTGGGGCGGTCGACAAAAGCGAGGCTCTTGCTCCTACGTATCCTCAATTTGTGATGGGGAACTCAGACCTACGTAGTTCTTTCTTTTGCGGTGTTAGACTAAAATAGTCTCTACCGGAAGATGCTGACATCTCCGGAAAGTTTTAGACAAGTGGCCTCAGATATCTTAAGAAGGGGGGCTGAGTTAAGATATTGCAAACTATTTCCCCAATTAAAAATTCTCTTTCAATTTCAATGCAAGTTGCAAGTTCCCTTAAAAATGAACTCTTAAATAATGATTCAAATAGAACAATCTGAATATAAATATAAATCAATAATAAATAAACGAGTTTGAGGGAAGAGAAAGTGCAAACTCAGATTTATACTGGTTCGGCCACACCCTTGTGCCTACGTCCAGTCCCCAAGCAACCCGCTTGAGAGTTCCACTATCTTGTAAAATCCTTTTACAAGTTCTGAACACACAAGGACAATCCATCCTTTGTGTTTAGATTTCTTTACAACAAGAGACCCTCGGTCTCTCAATCCCCTTTGAGAATTTAGAAAGAAGAGAAGAATAAATCTCTCTTGAAAGAGATATATTTTACAATCTGAGCACTCAATTGATTACTTATTGAATTGCAAGTGTATTGGCCAAGGAATTCTTAAGAGGATGAAATGTTTTTGCTCTTTGAGAGAATAAGACTTTTTGTTATGAAAAACTCTGAGCAAATTCGTGTTTCAAGTCACATATATATAGACCTTTGGTGGCCATGTAAAAACCATTTGAAAAGATGTGACTCTTAGAAATAATTTTCTGAAAATCTCCTCTGGTAATCGATTACAAGATTTGTGTAATCGATTACAGGTTTTAAAATTTGAATTAAAACGTTTATTAACTGCTGGTAATCGATTACCAATATTGTGTAATCAATTACACAGTCAAAAATTTGAATTCAAATTTTTAATAGCTGTTGTAAACCATTTTTGGCCACCGGTAATCGATTACATCCTCTGGTAATCGATTACCAGAGAGTAAATCTCTTGAAAAACACTTTTTAAATTAAATTACTTGGCCAAACCTTTTGCTATTTCTCCCGATCGATCTTTGATCGTGGATTTCTCTTTTTCTTTTGTTTTCTTCCGATCTTTGATCGGGAACTTCCTTTGTTCTGGAAGCGTGTTAGCAGCTCAATAGTGAATGACTTTTTTTCTTGGGAGACCCCATTGTTCCGTCTTCCGAGGACAGGGATGGAAATTCTCATCCTGGGTCAAGGTTTATGGTGGTTTGAGGTCTTGGCTCAAGGCTTGTAGAACAGCTGGACATGATATATGTCAAGGTGTTGGTTTGGCCAGTGGTGTGAATGTATGTATACATGATTTTGATGATGTCAAAAGAAGAATCAAACAAGGCTCATTTTGCTTCAAGATTAATACAAGATTGTTTGAACAAACAAAGCCTTGATTCAAGATTTCTTCAAGATCAAGCCTTGCCTCAAAATGAAAAGATTTCAAGTCATTCAAGGCACATGTAATCGATTACCAAGGCACATGAAAGTGTGTAATCGATTACACATCATATGTAATCGATTACCAGGGACTCTGAATGTTGGGAATTCAAATTTTAAATGAAAAGTCACAACTGTTCAAGAAAAATAACTGTGTAATCGATTACACTAATTCTGTAATCGATTACCAGAGAGGATTTTCAAGGAATATCGCCAACAGTCACACCTTATCATTTGGATTTTGAATGGCCATCAAAGGCCTATATATATGTGTGACTTGGGACAAAATGGCAGAGAGTTTTGCTTGGCCAAAATGTTTTATCCTCTCTCAAAAGAAAATGAGATTCCAAGAGAACTTCATTGCCAAATGCTCTCTCAAGAACTCTTGGGGCAAACACTTGATAATCCATTAAGAGTTCATCCATGGATCTTCATTGTAATATTCTTCTGTTGAAGAAAGAATTCTTCTTCCATTCTTCTTACTCAATGAAATTGATTAAGGGACCGAGGGTCTCTTGAGTTGTAAGGATTCCTGAACACAAGGGATGGGTTGTCCCTGTGTGGTTCAGAAGTTGTAAATGGATTTTTACAAAGATAGTGGAAGTCTCAAGTGGGTTGCTAGAGTACTGGACGTAGGCACGGGTTGTGGCCGAACCAGTATAAAACTATGTTTGCATTCTCTCTTCCCTTATATCATTTATGTTATTGCAATCAATTTTGCCTTGCATGTTTAAAGAACATTATTAAATTGATTGTTGTTGTTTCTTCTGCATTCTAAGCCTATCCCTCTTAAGTTATTGAGGCCACAAGGTCCAACAAGTGGTTCAGGGATAAAAGGGATGTCCCACATTATTTCCATGACACACATGCAACAATGATGATTAGGAAATTTTATGCAAAACTGGTCATGCATGCACCCATGTGGACACTCAAGCATCAAGTTTTTATGGTCATGTGATACTAGGGCTCAGGATTCATTTTTCCCTATTTAAGTCAACCCAGTGTTTCCATAATATGCTCCTTTATCAATTCATGCATTCATCTGAGTCCATTTTGGGTGTTTCGGGAAATTTTCGCAGCATTCACCCTTCAGGGGCATACATATTTTTTTTCAAAAACTAGTGTTATGATCAGTGAATCTTTTTCAAAAGAAAAGTTGGAAGTTATTTCTTTTCAAAAGCGTGCTGGCTTTTCAGCTAGACAATTTTATTTTTTTCTCTTCATCTATTAAGTTATTATTATTTGTTTATTTCCTTTTTTCTGAAAAGGTCATGCGGATGAGGGCACACATTGCCTACTCACGTCAAACCACAAGGTAAACAAAAAAAAAACATGCAATGGTAAGTCGCAATAAAAATAGTGACGAAATAACTGAGAGCCATAACGCCAAATTATAGCAGAAACAAAAACAATAACTGAAAGCAATAATGTTAATAACAACAAAAACAATAATTGAAAGCAGTAATGTTAATAACAAAAAGTGCGGCGACCTTGGTCATGTGGCTCCGCTCCCTCCCAAGAAACCGAGCAGGTCAGTCATATCTTCATCCATATGGGATTCATTCGCCTCACCGGGGGATCCTGCAGGCTCCTCCCCTGCCTAGGCATCGGGCTAGTCTCCAGGCCATGCGACCTCAGTCCCAAACTGCTCCTGGGTAGGGCATACAAAAGGGGCGGAATCCTACCCCTGCTGGCTAAGGCTGAACCGGTAGAGACACTCATGTATCTGCACCTGCCCACGGTGGTTGGCCGCCTGCTGGCGAACCAAATGCTGTAGATAACACTCCATGCCCAGTGGCCCAGCAGGATCGGCCTGCCGAGGTGGTAGCGGTGCACCTGCGGCCTGATGTGCGTCACCCTACATCTACCTAGGCGTGCAGTACTTCTCGATGAAGGCTCTGGTGATCGGCGGTCGGATTACCTTACTGGGGTGACAGGAACTCCATAGGACTGGCAGAGGCTTGTGATAATCACCGGAAACCCCAGGGCATTGTTGGACTTATCCGGGTCTAGATGGTGCCTAGTAGGCGCCATACCTGCAAACAAATAAATGGCATCAGCAATCACCTGGGCCACGTGGACGCTCATCCGTGTCAGGATGGCATACACCAACTGCCACTTAGGCAGAGGGAAGTCGGAGTTGTGATCGCTAGGCAAGACATTGCTGAGCAGCAGTGTCATCCATGTCTGGGTCAAAGTGGTCATGCTGGTGCGCATGATCCGCACCCACCTCCCTGCAGTGGTCCGGGCAAAATCCTGCCCCGGTATGCATAACAGCTGGGCGATGGCTTCCTCATCGAAACTATCGGCCCTGCTCCTCCTCTGGCTGAACTCACACTACTGACCTTCCTCCAAAATTAGCGGGTCACCCAAGAACTGGCTGAGGGCATCTGTGTCAAAGGGAATCCACTGACCCCTTACCCACGAGCGCATGTCCCGAACTCCCTCCTCCGTGGGCCAGGCATTAGCATAGAACTCTAGGACTATCTCAGGGTCGAACTTGGCCATGGGAGTCACTAGCGGTGTCCAACGTCTGCGAGCTATCTCCTCCTAGAAGTCCGAGTACTCATCTTCCCTGAGCTGGACGCGCCTCTCCTTGTGGAAGGACCACCCCTTGATGGCTTCGAAGCGCTGCTGGTGTTCGGCACTCTAGAAACGGTGACTATCAAACTCTGAGGCAGCATTGGATCCTTCCCCTGTGGCGTCTCTTCCAGACCTCTTCGTGGAGAGTTTCTTTGGAGCCATTTCCTGCGGAAAAAAACATTCGGGAAGTTAGTTCAAGAAACCTAATAAAAACGAAAGCCAGATCAAGCAAAATAGTGTACCCTTTTTTTTTCCAACAAAACACGAATATCCACACTAATTTTGAAAAGAACACTTACGCGTCAACGCGCGGGTTCTCCTAGGATATACATACATTTACACCTATCTTTCCCTAGGTGAACGACATCCTATGAGATGCACCTACTTTCATTTGCAAAGAAATTTCTTATGCAACATGTCAATCTATCCATACATATTTCGCAAGGCATTTTGCTACCTACCGACTCCATTTTGAATGGCATTTTTGCTACATGTTCACATTTCATTCACCTATATGTTCATACACTTGAGAGGCAACTTCATGCTATATATATATATTCACACATATTTACATTCATTCAAAGAGCAATTTTATGTTGCACATTCATTGCTAAACCAATTTTTGTACTACTTATTCACATTTTTTAAAGGCAATCTCATGTCATATGTTCCTATTTTGAGAAGCATTTCCGTGCCATATTCAACATATATACACATTTGCAAAGCACTTGGCTACCTATTCTATATACACATGTACATGGTGAACAATTCACACCATCTAGGTACAAAGAAATCATCATGGTGCAGCTCAAACCAAGTGCTGGCCTAAAAGGGAAACCTCACCAACATGCTCTCATTTTCATGCCTTTTTGC
This sequence comes from Glycine soja, assembly GCF_004193775.1. NCBI lineage: Eukaryota > Viridiplantae > Streptophyta > Magnoliopsida > Fabales > Fabaceae > Glycine > Glycine soja. The sequence continues at coordinate 22,401,925 of NC_041020.1, read as the reverse complement.
ATTCAAAAATCAAAGGCTTGGGTCCCTGGGCCTAGGTCATATTTTGGCATTTACCCTAACTTCCGCAAGTTGTCCACACATCCAAAAAAAGGCAACCATATACGCACAAACCAAATCTATAAGCAATATTCATAAACTTATGCGCAAACGCCATTGAGGCATTTCACCGAGCACTTGGTAGGTGCACTTTTGGGCACAAACATCAAGGGGATGGGGGCAATGTGGCTTGCCCAATCATTTCAGAACACAACCTAGGCCTAAGGCCATTCCCCACAACCCCCCAATTCAACAAATCAAAGCATAAATTTGCCCCAAATTGTCTCACGAAATTGGTCAAATCATGTACAATTTAGAGCATAAAAAGGCATCAATGGAAAACTAGAGGCCACAGGAAAACGTACTTACTTGTATGGAGTGATCAAAGACACTAAAAATGGAAGCAAAAGCACAAAAAATGGTGGCCTAGGGTCAAAAACCCGCAAACCCCATGGGTGTTGCGTTTTTGAATGAGGGAGGGGAGTTTTGGGTGGAGAGGAACTCACCCTCCCCTTGTATTTTATGTTTTCTGGTGTAGGGGTGCTCGCCCAGGCGAGCTAACCCTGCACATTTTTATTTTTTTTCAAAAAAAAGGGTACGCGTTCTCTATGGGTCAGCGTTCGCTTACTCAAAGCCCCTAGGGTAAATTAGGCATCCGACCATCACCTTAAAGAAACAACAACAATAATAGGTAGGAATTTAAAGGATACTAGGCTGCCTCCCAGTAGCGCTTCTCGCTTGTCCGGAGTTGGACGTGGGACGGCGATCTGTTGACCATGGGCCTAGCCTCCATTCATGCCCGTCCCCAAGTACCTGAAAGCAGGAAATGATATTGTGCAGCAAATCGTGGCCACGTTACCACTTACCTCGACTCGTCTCTATCTTGGATTTGGCGCGGTATTTGCTTAAAACGATCTTGTCCCTATCACAAGACAACAAATATGCATGTGTATGCGTATGCATGAGCGTTTTCAAATGCAATAATCTTTTAGCAAAAGCTTGTCGGGTTCAGTTTCAATTAAGTGCTTGGGGCATCCAATGGATTGAGCGAAAAGGCTCAGGTCATTAAATACTACGCATCTTTTAAAGCACAAAGCGAGGATCGGAACCTCAACCCTACGTTCTTTTAAAAGACTGCAATGAGAAAATTTACAAAGGACAGGAATCCCTGGGGGAAACCACAAAAAATAAAACATGCAGCGACTTCCTTAATTGCCCCAGATCTTAAGCGTAGTATCGCTTGACAACGTCGAAGTTCACGGGCGAAGGTAGTTCCTCGTCATCCATGTTGGCAAGCACAAGGGCCCCTCCAGAGAAAGCCCTTTTTATGACGAAAGGCCCTTCGTAGTTCGGGGCCCACTTTCCCCTATTGTCTCTTAGGGCTTGGGAGACTTTCTTTAGCACCAAGTCCTCTTCGCTAAACCTGCGCGAGCGTACCTTCTTGTCAAAAGCGTTCTTCACTCATTTCTGATATAAACACATGTGGCTCATGGCGGCCAAACGCTTGCCTTCTATGAGATTAAGCTGATCGAAACGTGCTTGGGCCCACTCTGATTCCTTTAATCCGGACTCCGCCAAGATTCTTAATGATGGGACTTCCACCTCAAACGGTAGCACAACCTCCATTCCGTATACTAATGAGAACGGCGTTGCCCCGATTGATGTGCGCATTGAGGTTCGGTAACCATGTAGCGCGAATGGGAGCATCTCGTGCCAATCCTTGTATGACACGATCATCTTCTGGATAATCTTCTTGATATTTTTATTGGCTGCCTCCACTGCTCCGTTCATCTTGGGTCTGTAGGGCATGGAATTGTGATGTTGGATCTTAAACTCCCCGCACATTTCCCCCATCAACTTGTTATTCAAGTTGGTGCCATTGTTCGTGATAATCTTCCTCAGCAAACCATACCGGCAGATTATCTCCCTCTTAATGAACTTGACCACCACACCCCTGGTGACGCTAGCGTACGATGCAGCTTCGACCCACTTAATGAAGTAATCGATTGCCACTAGGATGAAACGGTGTTTGTTCGCAGCTTTGGGCTCTATGGCCCCAATCACATCTATTCCCCACATGGAAAACAACCATGGTGCGGCCAAAACATTCAGAGGCAAAAGCGGAGCGTTGACATTGTCTGCAAACGTCTGGCATTTCTGACACTTCCTCACATGGAGACAACAATCGCTCTCCATGGTGAGCCAATAGTAGCCCGCCCTTAAGATCTTCCTAGCCATGGTGTGCCCGTTAGCGTGCATACCAAAAGAGCCCTCATGGACCTCCCCCAGCATGCTCTCAGCTTCCTTAGCGTTCACACAGCAGAGCAAAACCATGTCATGGTTTCTCTTGTATAGTATGCTTCCGCTCAAGAAGAAGCCAACTGCCAATCTCCTTAACGTCCTTTTGTCGTTGTCGGAAGCCTCCGATGGGTACTCTTTGCTTTCAACGTACCGCTTGATATCAAAACCCAGTAATTTTCAAGGATGGCTTCTCGATACATGGTTCTGGCATTTCAAGGATGGCTTTCACCTTTTCGGGGTCCACCTCTATCCCTTTCTGGCTTATGATGAAACCCAGTAATTTTCCCGACTTGACCCCGAAGGTTCACTTAGCGAGGTTCAACCTCAACCGATACTTCCTAAGCCTTTCGAACAACTTCTGCAAGTCGACAAGGTGTTCCTCCTCGATTTTAGACTTGGCGATCATGTCGTCTACATAGACCTCGATTTCTCGGTGCATCATGTCGTGGAACAAAGCCACCATAGCCCGTTGATAGGTTGCCCCAGCGTTCTTGAGTCCAAAGGACATCACTCTATAACAGAACGTCCCCCACAGGGTGATGAAGGTAGTCTTTTCCATATCTTCTAGCGCCATCTTTATCTGATTGTAGCCGGAGAACCCGTCCATGAAGGAAAATAGAGCGAAATTGGTTGTATTATCCACGAGGATATCGATGTGCGGCAGAGGGAAATTGTCTTTGGGACTGGCTCGATTTTGGTCCCGATAATCCACACATATTCATACCTTCCCATCCTTCTTAGGGACCGGTACAATGTTGGCAACCCATTCCAGGTACTGAGTGATAGCTAGAAAGCCAACGTCAAATTGTTTCTTTACCTCTTCTTTTATTTTCAGGGACGTCTCGGGCTTCATCCTCCTCAATTTTTGTTTTACCGGGGAACACTCAGGATTTAGAGGTAATCTTTGTTGTACGATGTCAAAACTCAAACCGGGCATATCTTGGTACGACCATGCAAAGATGTCTTGGTAGCTTTTCAACAAGGCCATTAATTCTTCACGGACGGGTGCGGTCATACCCGTGCCTATCTTTACTTCCTTTTTCCCACTGTCGGTTCCTAAGTCTACGAGTTCCATCTCTTCTTGATGAGGCCTCATCTCTCGGTCCTCCTGAACGATTATCCTCTCCAGCTCTGGGGGAAGCCCCACATCCTCATCCTCTTCACTCTCCATCCGACCCGCTTCTTGCTCAAAATTGACGGTCGGGTCCCGGGTATTAGTACCTTCGAGGGACTCGTCGCCGGATCTGGCATTTTAAACATAAAGAAATAAACATGCAAATGAATGAGAATGGGTAGAGGCGTAGGAACAGATGAAGAAAGATCTTTATATTATAACTTCAAGAACAAAAGACATAATGCCTTAACAAAAGGAAACTCTAAAGCCTAGGCCCAACCGTAGAGTTTTAAAGCTACAAAAGGTTACATTAAGCTCGTCGTGCAAATGTTTGGGCGTTCCTCCATTCGCCAATTTCCTAGTCGGAAACCGGGAGGACATGGCCGTACCAAATCCGATCTCCTCGGGGAGTCCTCCTTGCATATCGAGGTGACTTGGCCTTCGCGTCTAAAACCCGCACTTATAAAGCTTCTATTGATGTGGCAGGGCAGGGCCTTTTTGGCTTGCTGTCCCAACCGTGGGCCTTGGCCTTTGTTCTTATTTTCTGAGATATTTTTCCTTATGTCAGCTTGCGTAGGTTTATAGCCTAACCCAAACTTCCCGTGGTTTCCTCTGGTGCTTACCAGGCTGGTTCTATCGCCGTTGTTCTTGCCCAAACCCATTCCGGGCTCATAGCCGTACAACAACATCACCTGGGCCACCATCATTACCGTATCAGACAGGCGAGGCTGCCCAGAGAGGGAATCTACGGAGGCAATGCTTACTACATCAAAAGATTGGAAAGCCGTTTCCAATGACTCCTCCGCCCGATAGAGGAAGGGCAACTTACCAGGACGTCTTCCTCACCCGATACTATGACCAAATGTCCCTTCACTACGAACTTCAGCTTTTGGTGGAGTGTAGAGAGAACGACTCCCACTGAATGGATCCACGGGCGCCCCAAAAGACAACTGTAAGTCGGGTTAATATCCATCACTTGGAATGTAACCTGGTAGGTATAAGGGAGTATGAGTGTTGAAGAATATATACAACAAATGGAACTACTCCTTTTAAGAGCTGGACTTAGGGAGGAGGAAAGAACAAGTATAGCTAGGTTCCTTAGTGGGCTTAATATGGAAGTGAGGGACAAGGTTGAACTCCTTCCATATAGGGACCTAGACGAGCTAGTCCAACTTTGTATAAGAGTGGATCAACAACTTAAAAGAAAGCCTTCTTCAAAATCTTATGGCTCTCACTCTTATCCAAGGAAGGACCAAGCCCATGGAATTTTGGGGGTTGCACCTTCAAAATCCAAGGAAGATAAGGGTAAGACCATAGAGAAATACACCCCTAAGACTAGTTCCCAAGAAAGGACTAGCAACATTAAATGCTTCAAATGTCTTGGGAGAGGTCACATTGCCTCTCAATGCCCCACAAAGAAAACCATGATCATGAGGGGTCAAGACATTTATAGTAGTCAAGAGGAGACTACTTCTTGCCCTTCCTCTAGTGGAACTGAAGATGATGTAAGGGGTGAAGAGTCTAGTGAGGAAGTCTACCCCCATCAAGAAGGTGACCTCTTAATGGTTAGAAGGCTCCTCGGAGGTCAATCTTCTGATCTATCTCAATCCCAAAGAGAGAACATCTTTCATACAAGATGCAAAATTTTAAATAAAACTTGTTCTCTCATTGTGGATAGTGGATCTTGTTGCAATTGTTGTAGCACAAGATTAGTTTCCAAGTTGGACCTTGTCATACCCTAATTTCGTCTAGGGACCATTGTTTGATGGAATGCAACCTTCGCTTGACCGCTTCGAGGAACTTGACACCCATCGTTAAGCAATCCGTGAAGTTTCGCGACATGTCGAGAGTCAAAAGGAAACATTATTGTGCAATTTGTAAAGTTCTGTAACATTCCAGAAGCCGAAGAGGGGATGGTTGCGTAATCCGTAAAGTTTTGTGACATTACGGAAAGAAAACAAGTATCGTTACGTAATCCATAAGGTTCTGTAACGTTACGGAAAAAGAATCAACAAAGAAGGGGGGTGAACTTATCAAGATAGGGGTGTAAATAGCAATTCGAATCTAGGCCCTTTTTTGGAAGTTGGGTTGCTTAAGGAGGAAGCAATTGGGTGGCAAGCTCCTCCATATTTTTGAAAAATGGTTTTCGGGGCTTCCATCGCTTCCGTAATACTTCTGTAAAATTTCTGAAAACCTTGGGTAAGCATATTCCACTTAACATTGGTGAAAGGGAAGAGAAAAATAGATGAAAGTTAAGTCATATATGCTTCCGTAACTTTTCCGTAAATTACGAAAGAAGGTGGGGTGAACTTATCAAGATAGGGGTGTAAATAGAAATTCAAGTCTAGGCCCTTCTGGAACATTTTGGAAGTTGGGTTGCTTAAGGAGGAAGCAACTGGGCGGCAAGCTCCTCCACGTTTTTTAAAAATGGTTTCCGGGGCTTCCGTAATTCTTCTGTAAAATTTTTGAAAACCTTGGGTAAGCATATTCAATTTAAGATTGGTGAAAGGGAAGAGAAAAAAGATAAAAATCAAATCCGAAACACTTCCATAAGGCTTCCGTAACTTTTTCGTAAAATACGAAAAGGGGGGTGAACTTAGTAATTCGGGTGCGCTTAGAAATCTTCTTCATTAAGTCTCTGGGCGGCAAGCGCCTCCCTTTTTTCCTATAAATAGGGGAGGGGAGAGCTGTTTCAAAATGTTCAAGACCCCTTTGGCTATGCATTTCGGCTATTTTGGGCAAAAAAACCCGTTTTCGTGAAGAAAAATCGAGTCGAAGTACTTTCGTAACGCCTCCGTAAGCGATTATGTGGAAATTCTTCATCGTTCTTCGTCGTTCTTCACCGTTCTTCATCCGTTCTTTGTTCTTCAACGGGTAAGTTTTCGAATCCGAGACTTTCAATTCATTTCTTGTTTTGTGTACTTTCACTTTAATTTCGTTTACTTTCAGTTTTCTTTTCTTCCGTTTTTAACGTGCTTTAACCGTTTATTTAAGCCGTTTTCTCACCTAATAAATGATAAAATGAATTTCAACCAATCATTTGTGTTGTAATCTCGTTTAATCACTGTTAAAACAAAATCTAACCGATCGTTCACGTTGTAACCACGGTTAAACCAAAAAAAGGCAAAATAATAATAAAATAATCAAAATATCCTGAAAAATAATAATATAATAATAAAAAAAATATCTTTTAGTAAAATAAACCAAAAAAATCAATCGGACGTTTCTCTTTGGGATTTCTCTTTCTTAATTGAATTGACTAATAACTAAAGTGAAACTAAGGCTAAAATCAACTCGCAAAGTCAAGCTCGTCCACAAAAAATCACTAAAAAGGATTTTAAGGTTCGATACCTCAGTTTTTCTCACCAAGTAAAAATGGGTCATTTTAAGGTCCAACGCCTTAAAAGTCCCTCCTTCCAAGTAAAAAGAATCGCTTGATTCACCTTTTAGAAAGAACTACGTAGGTCTGATTTCCTCTTCGATGGAGGGTACGTAGAAGCAAGAGCCCCGCTTTTGTCGACCTCAAAAATAACAAGAAATAAAAGTTTAGGTACACAATTTCACACAATTCTAAAATTAAGGCTGTTGTCCTTTGGGACAAACGTGAGAGGTGGTAATACCTTCCTCAAACGTAAATACAACTCCTGAATCTGGAATATTCTTCATGATCGGTTTCCTTCGGTTTTTCTGACGTTTTCCACAAATAAACGTTGGTGGCGACTCTGCGCATTTTCCTCCTTTGGAAGACGCACCCGTGAGCCTTCCCTCGCTCGCCCACAAAAGGGTAGGTTAAGACAGACCTCACTATCATTCCTCACCCAAAACCTTATAAACTTCAATGACTCAATGAACAAAGGGAAATGATAGTTAACCAACAAGTGAAGGTACCTTTCTCCATTAGGACATATAAGGATGAAGTTAATTGTGATATAGTTCCCATGGAGGCAAGGCATATTCTTTTAGGAAGGCCATGGCAATTTTTGATGCAATCCTACCCCGCAAGGATATTGGATAGAAGACTCCAAGAGGATTGGGCTAGAGCTGCTAAAAAAGGCCTTGGGGTTCTCATGAATCCCAGGGTAGATTTTTTAGCCCATGGACCAAGGTTGGGTCCTCTCTTCTTTGTAAATATTAGAATAGATTTTTCCTTCTTTTGGGCCTTGTATTTTGGCCATTCTATTAGTATAGGGTTTTAGCCTTGTATTTTAGGGCATTTTGAGTAGTCTTTGTAGTAGGGATTTTTTTTTGTATTTTCATGTATTTTTTCATAGGGGTGAGCTTAGCTATTATAGGGGGTGTGTAGCTAAGCTCTAGCTTCTCATCTCAAGGAGGTGAGCTTAGCTATTAGAGAGGTGTGTAGCTAAGCTCTAGCTTTTTTAGGAATCTTCTTAACTTGATGGAAGCTTGCTTGAGGAGCTTCTATGGAGGCTGGATCTTTGAGCTTCAATGAGGTCCTTTAATGGTGATCTTCCACCATGGAGATGCAGCAGAAGACAAAGGAGAAGAGGTGAGAGGAGGCGCCATCCACTAGGGAATAAGCCATGGAAGAAGGAGCTTCACCACCAAGATGAGCCTTGGATAAGAAGCTTGGAGAGGATGCTTCAATGGAGGAAATGAAAGAGGGAGAGAAAGAGAGAGGGGGGAGCACGAAATTGAAGGAAGAAAAAGGGAGAGAAGTTGAACTTTGAGTTGTGTCTCACAAGACTCTCATTCATCAAAGTTACAACAAGTGTTACACATGCTTCTATTTATAGACTAGGTAGCTTCCTTGAGAAGCTTTCTTGAGAAAACTTCCTTGAGAAGCTTCTTTGAGAAAACTTCCTTGAGAAGCTAGAGCTTAGCTACACACACCCCTTTCATAACTAAGCTCACCTCCTTGAGAAGCTTCCTTAAGAAGATTCCTAAAGAAGCTAGAGCTTAGCTACACACACCTCTCTAATAGCTAAGCTCACCTCCTTAAGATGAGAAGCTAGAGCTTAGCTACACACCTCCTATAATAGCTAAGCTCACCCCTATGAAAAAATACATGAAAATACAAAAAAAAAGTCCCTACTACAAAGACTACTCAAAATGACCTGAAATACAAGGCTAAAACCCTATACTAATAGAATGGCCAAAATACAAGGCCCAAAAGAAGGAAAAATCTATTCTAATATTTACAAAGAAGAGAGGACCCAACCTTGGTCCATGGGCTCAGAAATCTACCCTGGGATTCATGAGAACCCCAAGGCCTTCTTTAGCATCTCTAGCATAATCCTCTTGGAGTCTTCTATCCAATACCCTTGCGTGGTAGGATTGAATCATCCCCTACACCTTAGAAAGGATTTGATCTCAAATCCCGAGGTTCTTCATATTCTGGGCTCCTTCCCTCGACACCTGTAAAAAGAATAAAAACATATGTATTAGTGGAGTTGGGTATGTTAGAGTAGGGTAAGGTCTGAAAACCCCTTTCATGGACATCTTCCCATGAGGGAACATTGTTCCTCACCAACTCAATGAGTGGTGCTACAAGTATAGAAAAATATGGGACAAACCTTTTGTAAAAGTTTGTTAAGTCATGGTAGCCCCAGATTTCCCTTATACTTGGTGGAGTGGGCCAATCAGGAATGACCTTTATTCTCTTAGGGTCTGTGGGAACCCCTTGACCACTATTTAAAAAATTAAGGAAAGTAATTCAATAAAGTGTACCTTTTTCTATATTTTCGTGTTGATTATTCCTACAAAAAAATACGACAAACCTAAGGTGTCCCATATGAGCACCTAAGTTTGTATTAAAACTAAAAATAAGAACAAACCTACCTAATGGGTCCCTATGTACACACACCATGAAGATGTTAGGTGTACGAGTGATTTTACAAAAGAGGGTTGCACCACTCAAAACATTCATCATACCACCTATTTTAGGGACTTGGTGCCTAATAATACCTATTTTGGGCACCAACAAAGCACAAGGATTTAAGCTCTTGCGAACCAAACCCTCATCCAACAACTTCTTTACTTGAGGAATAAACTCAAGCCCAAGAGGTGTGGCAATGCTAGCAAGTGCCTTTTTACAAAAGAGAAAATGTGGAGGTTGTCTAAGAGGGAAAGTTTCTTTAATGTTTGTCTTTATTGTAAAATGAGTTTCCTTCTTAGCTAAACTCTTGGAGGAGACACTTACCTCCTTACACTTCTCTTTAACCACTAATGGTTGTCCTTCTTCTTGGGGGTAGATTTCTTCACTAGATTCTTCCCCTTTTGCTTTTTCACTTTCATTAGACGAAGGTGAAGTAGTAGCCTCATCTTGGCTACTATAAATGTCTTGGCCCCTCATAATCATGGTTTTTGTGGTGGGCATTGAGAAGTAATGTGTCCTCTTCCAAGACATTTAAAGCACTTTATAGAGCTAGTTTTCTCTTGCATACTAGCCTTAGGGGCTTGCTTTTCTATTGTCTTCCCCTTATCATCTTTGGGCTTAGAAGGTGTCACCCCTAAGATGCCTTGACCTTGGTCTTTCTTTGGATAAGAGTGAGAGCCATAAGATTTTGAAGTAGACTTCTTTTTAAGTTGTTGCTCTACCCTTATTTCTCAATCTAAGTTAGCCTCTACATTGTCCTTCCCATGGAGGTATGAGAGTTTAATGTTAGCCTCTTGAGGCTTTCTTTCCTTTTCTCTTCTATGGGAGTGAGGTCTAAGATGTGACCTATGTCTTCCTTCATAATAGTCACAAAGTTCTTCACTTAGGCTTTTGCAATAATTATGACTACTATAGGAGGCATGTTTTTCTCTTTTCATTTCTTTCATTATTTTTCTTCTTTCTTCCTCTCTTATTTTCTTTCTTTCATCTTGACTTATTTCTTCCACTCTTTTTTTCCTTTTTCTTTTCTCTCTTGTTTTTCTTTCCATAACTTGAGGGAACTCAACTCATCTAAGATTCTAGATAAAGGGTCTTTATGACTAGTACCCTCGCCATTAACACTAGATGAATGATGACTCATGTTGGTTTCTAAGTTGTGGTTCTTTCTTGTTGGAGGTTTGAAAACAAAAGGCAAAAGAAACTATGGTTGAAACTAGCCAAAATAAACACTAAAAGAGGTGTGAAAGATAAGGTAAAAAACTAATTGGTAAAAAGAAAGCTACCTAGGCGGTTTGACAATGGAAGGTAAAGGAAATAAGCTATGAAAGTAAGCAAGAAATGTAAACTAGGCGAATCCTAAGAGTGTTTGGATGACCACATTCAAGGTTCCCAACAAAACACTCACTATCCTAAGGAAAATTTGCCAAAAATTATTACACAAATGGAAGTTTGGTAACCTATTGGAGGCTCCCAACACACTTCCAATGAAAGACCTTTTTGTTACAAAATTTGAAAGCAAAACAAATTGCCAATTACAAAATTACAAAAAAAAAAAAATCCTCAATTGTGGTGGCTATTCTCTCTTTAGTGTTTCACTCAATTTGGAGTGCTTCTTAGTCCAATAGCTCTTAAGGTGGTTGGCCCCTTGCTTCTTTACTCAAATTCTTCAAGATATGGCACCAATACTCTTTTCCAATTCCCTATATGGCAACTCACAAGCAAGGAAACAAAGAGACAAGTAATAACCAAAGACAAAAAAAAAATGAAATGAAAGCTAAACCAATAGAGTTTTAACAAGACAAATTTCCAAGGATTATTCAACAATTAAAGCAATGAAAAGCACAAAAAAAGCAAGCTAGGACTCAAAGAGAAACCTAGAATGGCTCTAGAGTAGAGTAGAAAAACTAAAAAAAAAAGACTCAAGAAACCTCTATTTTTGGCACTTGTTTTCACAATAATTTTCAATTGAAATTTCAGAACTAGGATTGGTATAAAATAGGCACCAATTATAGAGCAAATTTTGAGCCAAAACAACAAGCACACTTTCCTTTCACTTTTTTTTTCCTGGACATTGATTTTTCTGCCAACTTGTGCAATTTTTATTATTTTTTCCTTTAATCCAAATCGCTTGGTTCTTTTTTTATAATTTTGGTCCAGATGTCTAGAAAAGTCAGTAAAACTTTCAGCTCAAAAAACGTAGTGACCAATTCCCAGTAATTTATACAAGTTCGTATGTTCAAGCTGCCAGCACCAGCAATTTCAACCTAGAAATCAAGAGTAGTGTTTATGTTGCTTAAAGCTTGGATAGTTACAATTTGTGTTTGATTATGCTCAATTATCTTGAATAACACAATTCAAGAGAGCTTAAGACTTATTTTGATTCACAAATCTAGCCACAACTCAGCACCACAACTCAACTTCATCATAGGCATCATGTAGGAAACTTAGAAAACAAAAAAAAAGTTCAAGAACAAGAACAAGAAATTTGAACCATAGAAAATCAAATCTAGCTTCTATAGCAAGTTTAATTGGTGGAAAATCTAAAGAATCATGTTAAAAACATTTAGCACAAGACATGTGAGGAGATACATGGAGAAAAAATGAAGAAACAACAACGGAAGAAAAGGTAAAGCAAAAAATTAATGGAGGTTTAAGGAGCACCTACTTGAAGCTCTTGTGCTCTGATACCACTTGATGGAAGCTTGCTTGTGGAGCTTCTATGGAGGCTGGATCTTTGAGCTTCAGTGAGGTCCTTTAATGGTGATTTTCCACCATGGAGATGCAGCGGAAGACAAAGGAGAAGAGGTGAGAGGAGGCACCATCCATTAGGGAATAAGCCATGGAAGAAGGAGCTTCACCACCAAGATGAGCCTTGGATAAGAAGCTTGGAGAGGATGCTTCAATGGAGGAAATGAAAGAGGGAGAGAAAGAGAGAGGGGGGAGCACGAAATTGAAGGAAGAAAAAGGGAGAGAAGTTGAACTTTGAGTTGTGTCTCACAAGACTCTCATTCATCAAAGTTACAACAAGTGTTACACATGCTTCTATTTATAGACTAGGTAGCTTCCTTGAGAAGCTTTCTTGAGAAAACTTCCTTGAGAAGCTTCTTTGAGAAAACTTCCTTGAGAAGCTAGATCTTAGCTACACACACCCCTTTCATAACTAAGGTCACCTCCTTGAGAAGCTTCCTTAAGAAGATTCCTAAAGAAGCTAGAGCTTAGCTACACACACCTCTCTAATAGCTAAGCTCAACTCCTTGAGATGAGAAGCTAGAGCTTAGATACACACCCCATATAATAGCTAAGCTCACCCCTATGAAAAAATACATGAAAATACAAAAAAAAAAGTCCCTACTACAAAGACTGCTCAAAATGCCCTGAAATACAAGGCTAAAACCCTATACTAATACAATGGCCAAAATACAAGGCCCAAAAGAAGGAAAAATCTATTCTAATATTTACAAAGAAGAGAGCACCCAACCTTGGTCCATGGGCTCAGAAATCTACCCTGGGATTCATGAGAACCCCAAGGCCTTCTTTAGCAGCTCTAGCCCAATCCTCTTGGAGTCTTCTATCCAATACCCTTGCGGGGTAGGATTGCATCAAATTTGATAGGAATATCATTTACAATGGCCTAACTAATGAGATTACCCTCACCCATCTTGGCACTAAATTTGTGTTGCATCCTCAAACACCTTCACAGGTGGCCAAGGATCAACTAACTATGAAAGATAAGAGGGATGGGAAAGAAAAACTAGAAAACCAAAAGAAAAAGAAGGATAGTAAGGCCTTGTCTTCAAAGGCCAAGGGGAAGGAAAAAGAGGAAAAGGATTCCTCCAGAATATTGTTAAGAAGGAAAATCATTTTGCAACCAAATGTGAAATCAAAAGAGCACTCCTTCTTAAACAATCTTTCTACCTTCTCCTATCAAGGGAAACATCCCTTAGCACCGCCATACCTCTTGAGCTTGAGGTTATTCCTCAAGTAAAGGAGTTGTTGGATGAGGGTTTGGTTAAATCCTTGTGCTTTGTTGGTGCCCAAAATAAGTATTATGAGGCACCAAATCCCTATGATAGGTGGTACGATGAATGTGTTGAGTGGTGCAACCCTCTTTTGTAAAATCACTCATGCACCCAACATCTTCATGATTTGTGTACATAGGGACTCCTTAGGTAGGTTTGCTCTTATTTTTAGTTTCAATACAAACTTAGGTACTCATATGGGACACCTTAGGTTTGTCATACTTTTTGGTAGGAATAATCAACATAAAAATACAGAAAAAGGTATGTTTTATTGTATTACTTTTGTTAATTTTTTAAATAATGATCAAAGGGTTCCCATAAACCCTAAGAGAATAAAGGTCATTCCTGAGTGGCTCACTCCACCAAGTATAAGAAAAATTTGGGACTTCCATGACTTAACAAACTTTTACAAAAGGTTTGTCCCATATTTTTCTATACTTGTAGCACCACTCGTTGAGTTGGTGAGGAACCTTGTTCCTTCATGGGAAGATGCCCAGGAAATGGGTTTTCAAGTGTTGAGGAAAAAAGCCCAGAGTTTCAAGAACCTTGGGATTTGAGGTCAAATCCTTTTCAAGGGGGAGGGAATGATGCAATCCTACCCCGCAAGGGCATTGGATAGAAGACTCCAAGAAGATTGAGCCAGAGATGCAAGAGAAGGCCCTAGGGTTCTCATGAGCCTTAGGGTAGATTACGGGCCCATGGGCTAAGTATGAGCCCGCTTATCTTTGTACATATTAGATTAATGTTTCATTATTTTTTGGCCTTGTATTTAGGGCTCCATAATATAGGTAAGGTACCCTAGAAATGTAGGATTTTTCAGCCCTTGTATTTTAGGGCACCTAGACTAGTTTTTGTATTAGGGGTAGTTTTGTAATTTCAAATGTATTAAGTGAATATTTGATGTGTGTGTTCAGAAATAAATTTAATTGAATTGGGAGAAGCCCAATCCAATTAAATTTTAGAGGGGGAGGTGAGCATTTGCTTGCTACACCCCATTGCCACATCATATAGTCACACTTTGTGCATGTCTTTCATGCTTTACATGTCTCATGACACCTAAGCACACTTAGTGGAGAATCTTGGACTTGATCTTGGATTAGTGGGCTGAAACATAGCTAAAATTCACTCATCATAATTAGTGAAATTTTGGCCCCAAAATTTGGCTCAACAAATTCAATTTCAAATTCAAGTGAAATTTGAATAGAAATTCAAATTTCCCTCCAATTTTGTGTGACACTTAGGCTATAAATAGAGGTCATGTGTGTGCATTTTTTTGGAACTTTGATCATTTGATAATTAAACTTTAGATTTCATATCTCTTTTAGAGGATAAAATTTTGTGCTCTTCTCTTCCTCTCCCTTCATTCATCTCCTTCTTCCTCCAAGCTCTTATCCATGGCCTCCTATGATGGTGAGCTTCTTCTAGACTCATCTTCTCCATGAAGTGGCATCTCCTCTCTCTCTTCCTTCTCCATTCTACTCCCATTCATCTTCCAAGAAGCAAAGGAATCCATTGATGAAGAAGATTCTAGGCCTACAAGCTCCAATGGAGCTTACATCAGGAAGGTAGAGAAAATTGGGAGGCCAGCGCCTGAGATCGAAGGGCTAGTCATTGCCATAGGATTAAGCCCTTTGATCGGGTGCTCAGTAGTCACCGGCGATCTGGGACTTATATTTGTGCTTGTGGAGAGGTGGCACGGTGAGACCAGTAGCTTCCACCTTCCAGTGGGAGAGCTAACGATCACATTGGATGATGTGTCATCACTCCTCCATCTGTCGATCACAGGCGCCTTGCATAGCTTCGAGCCTCTAGTTATGGAGGAGGCGGTCATCTTGTTGATGGAGTTGCTCGAGGTCTCAGGTCAGGAGGCTAGAGCTGAGACTGCACAGGCACGTAGGGCATATGTACGCCTATTATGGGTATGGGATATCTATCTGAGTAGATGCGAGGCCCGATGGTGGATTATAGCAGCTCGTGCTTATCTCCTCCACTTGGTTGGTTGCACTCTTTTCACTAACAAGAGTGCAACACACGTCCATGTAGTGCATCTGGAGGATTTTCGAGACCTGGGTGAGAGTGGGAGGTATGCATGGGAGTTGCCATGCTGGTGCATATGTATGACCAGCTAAATGAAGCTTCTCAGAGTAGTAGACGACAGATTACTGGGTACATTACTTTATTACAGTCAAATTTTGTGTTTGTAATATGTTAAATTGGATTATGATGTAAATATATTTTTTTTATGTGTATTTGACATTGATCTTATGTTCATCTGATGTTTCTAGTGTTGGATATATTAGCACTTTCCTAGTGTTCATGACTGCGTCACTGACGATCCGTATGATGAGACATCCCCACGTGCCTATCGGTGGCTTACGACAAAGGCTTATATCAAGGGATTACGAGCACCGGTGTACCAGACATGTTTAGATGCTTTGACGATCATTGACATGTGCTGGATGCCCTATGGTGACCACCGATGAGTCAGGGGGTTTGAGCTCATTTCGTGCTTCTAGGGCCAAGTTAGATGGGGTCCTATTGTGGTCACAGTTCGACCAGATAGGGTGGTACGACAGTTCGAGTACGTTCAGACCATTCCTCCATTGTCTGTTAGTGCCTCCTTGTCATATGAGGATATCGACGACAGGTGGATGCATTACGAGGACCATATAGCAGATGCAGGTGAGATTTTTGTTGTGCTTGGGCAGGTATCAGCAGATTACATGGAGTGGTTCTTCCAGATATCTCATTCGTTCGTCACACCCACACAGGCAGGTGATGAGCCCAGACATCCACCTGCCCCACAGCATGAGGAATACGTCGAGTCAAGTATCCCGGAGGTTTTAGTGGGAGCAGACGTTGGACCATCACAGGCACCTGCAATGGTAAGATTAGTTGCTTTAATGTTTTATTTTATAAATTGTGGTTTATTTTAAATGTTGTAATAAATGTGTTTTTATGAATGTCATAGGATGGTTGTGAAGCGATCGCAGAAAGGTTGGAGCGTGTGCTTAACCTAAGGATGGTCACTGAAGACACAGAGTTACATGAGATCGTGGAAGATTGCCTCAGGATCGCTAGGGGGCTGACAGCTCAGATGGAAATGTTAGGGCGCAACGAAGACAATGCACAGATCATTGATAGATTATTTTATGTCTTATATTTGACAATATTTTTGTATTTGTTACATTATTTTGGTTATAACTTTTATTGAAATTATCTGTTACATTATTTTATTTTTTGTGCACTCTATATGACACACCTTCTAGAATTGATAAAATTAATAAATAATAATATGATGATCAAATTATCTTAAAAAGAAATATAAAAAATTTAACGTAAAAAAGTATACAATATAAATAAAATAAAAAGTGTATTATTCTAACTTGTAAGTAATTTAAGATTATAGTAATTTAAAATATAAAAAAATTTACATATGTTTCATTGCAACTTTGAAAGAATTATAGTAATTATTATGTATTTGTGAATGCTAAAATTTAATATTGTCAAATAGTAAATTTAAGAATTGATAAAATTAATAAATAATAATATGATGATCAAATTATCTTAAAAAGAAATATAAAAAATTTAACCTAAAAAACTATACAATAGAAATAAAATAAAATAAAAAGGTGTATTATTCTAACTTGTAAGTAATTTAAGATTATAGTAATTTAAAATAAAAAAAAATTGCATATGTTTCATTGCAACTTTGAAAGAATTATAGTAATTTTTATGTATTTGTGAATGCTAAAATTTAATATTGTCAAATAGTAAATTTAAGAATTGATAAAATTAATAAATAATAATATGATGATCAAATTATTTTAAAAAGAAATATAAAAAATTTAACGTAAAAAAGTATACAATAGAAATAAAATAAAAAAAGGTGTATTATTCTAACTTGTAAGTAATTTAAGATTATAGTAATTTAAAATATAAAAAAAAATTACATATGTTTCATTGCAACTTTGAAAGAATTATAGTAATTTTTATGTATTTGTGAATGCTAAAATTTAATATCAAACTAGTAAATTTATATATGTTTCAGTTGCAGTATAATACATATTTATTCATATTTTTGTTTTTGTGGTTCCTTTAGATGAAATTCGCGTTAAGCGTTAAACTATCCTTGAGATGAATTGACTTTGCTAAGTAAATATTTAGAAAACACATTCTAATCTGCATTGAATCATGGGTAAACCAAATAGTGGAAATAATTATTGAACAGGTACTGAACAAATATTGAACAACTTAGGTGAAAAACTAGTGAACAAGTTATCAAATTCAAACATTACACTCACTTCAATATGCTGGAATGAAATAAAATTTGCATGAAAAACTCGAAAATAAAACTTGCATTCAATCCTGTAATGACGTAGTCATGTCGTCTTCCATTTCCATAACCTGTTTAGTAAAAACAGCTAAAATTTCTATTGGTCCAAATTGTTTCCAATAGTTAGACTGTACTAAGACCTTCAGCACATCATCGTTAGTTTTCAGCTCAATAATTTCAAATTTGATAACTTTGTCTGAATACTCAAAATGACCTGGTTGTCGAAAAAATAATCGCCTTACCGTTTGTGATTCATGAATCCATGAGGGGGAATCCCTTGAGGTGAAACTTGTTTTATCAAATCCTTCAGTTCATCGATGGTAAATCCTGAAGGAATGTCAAAAAAATTTGGATTTTTTCCTGTGAACATGTTCGCTTCCGACAAGTGCACCGGATCGCGCAAGTAGTATAAAATGGTAAGAACCGAGTATCGAACTCTCGGGGAACTTGTGTTACTTGGTAAAGCTATTTCAGTGAATAGGTGTCTAGTGTGAAAAGAGATGAGTTTACTATGAACAGGTGTGTAAACTAACTATTAAAAGGGAAAAATCACGTGAGAAATGATGCGTAAAAACAAGTAGACGACACGTTGGTCTTCCTAATAGGTGCCTGGTGTTAGAAGGATATTCTCTACTTAACAATGCTCATGCGTTCTATGGTGTCTCCTGAAATGCTAAACCCCGATTCCTCATGGTAGTCTAGTCTAATCCTGATCAAACCTCGTCCGCAGATTCCTCTTGCTAGACTAAACTTGGCCAGGACCGCATTAAGACAAACATAAAACAACTAGGTTACCGTACCCCGATTCCTCGTGAAAATACGACAAACTAGCCTTGTCCTATCAAGTTCTAAGAATCAGACCAGTTTCCACTGTTGAATGATCCTAAAAACACATGCATCTATGTGATCAAGGCAAAAGCATGGTAGAATGAAGTTCTGATACCACAGTGAACACACAAAACATCATTAAATAGATAAAAAGATATTTACATCAAGTACTTACAAGGAAGATCCAACAGAGGATTTAGCTTTCCATAACTGGGAAGCTTCCTTTACAGCAAAGAGAAGAGAATGAAAGATTTCATAAATACAAGTAGTGGGGATGTCTCCCCCACCTCTAGGACCTCACAATCACTCACAAACTCATCTTAAGCTTTCAGGACAGCTTCCTCTCACAGCTCTGGTCTCTGCAGATCTTCACACAACAAATTCTCTCAAACTCTCTGGAACTTGGACCTTTCTCTCTCTAGAACTCTCCAATTATGCATAAGCTTCAAGAAAAGGCCAAACTCCCCTCAAAAGTTTGATTTTAGGCTTAAATAGGTGGATCTGTTCGTGCTTGTGCGCTTAGCGCAATTCTGAACCGCTTAGCGCGCATTAGTGAATTTCGACTTAGCGCGGCTTTTCTCGCTCAGCGGATGGACTAAAGTGGTGCGTTTAGCAGGATGACCCTTCGCTCAGTGAACATGCACAACTCATCCATCTTTCAGATTCTTCCTCGCGCTTAGCCGAGCAATGTTGCGCTCAGCGGATGGCTTGCTAAGCCAGCAGATTGGCTTAGCGAGAGGGTGAAAATCAACACTTCAAAACTTGTCTAATTAACCTGAAATTGAGAGAAAAATGATTATTAAACACACAAAATGGAAGTACTAAGTATTTATTACCTATCTTTAACAAAAAGTAATTTCAACACTACAAAATACCCATAGATTGGAGGAGTTTGATACAATTTACATAAGTTTTATACACAAAAGTTAGTTGTATTCACCGACTAACAGAACGCGTAACCTACAAAGTTATTTTGGCATTTCATGCTCTACCTCCCGTTATAATACAGAAGTGCATCATGAGTAGGGGTCATAGCGCCTTCAAGTAAGTTTAATATTTCATCTGGTGTTCTACCAATGGTGCATAATAACTCAATCGAACCAACACACGAAAATTGATGATTACACATTAAAATTGTGTTGACATCGTCATCATTTTTCAATTGCATACATTGAAAGCGAATTTGGTTACCTGTATCTGTGAATGGCTGCCGGTAGTAAATTTCATCCAAAAATTGTTTGTCGGTTAGTTGAAGGGTATTGTGTATTCTGGTTTTTAGTGTTGCAAAATCACAAGTGTTTGGTACTCGAATGGCTACTGGAGTGGAAGTTTGAAAATAAACACCACTATCATTGTGAATCATCGATCCATTTGGAAAAATGAAACCCAAACTTGAGTTCACAATCATCTGACTGCTAGTTTCTCCTAAAAATGTCATACTTTGTTGTAAGAATTGGGAGAGAACGTCTGATTTTTTAGCGTGTTGTCGTGTCTCATATATATAGATGGTTTTCACCAACATTGCTTCAATTTTTTTTATAAAAAAATAGAGACGCGTGCAGATGTTTCATGTTTGTGTTTCCAACTAAACCAATATGGTGTCATTCAAGCAGTCAATGTGTTATCAAGTCAGTCAATGTCGTGTCACGCTCAAACTTTAATACGCATGAACTTGACTATGTGTTGTCAATTCTGACAACAATGTATCATACATGCGTAATTGATTTTAGTTGCACAAACTAATTTATTTCTTAACGCAACAATTACTTAATAATTAAGGATAAACGTCTGACAATAAATTATATCGCATAATGAATAAAATTAGATAAACAAGTGTCACAGTCCATAAAAACGATGCATGTTCAGTCTTCATTTAGGTTGACATAGTCTCTTTTCAACACCTTTGAGCTATCGTACTGCTGCATTCTACTAATATATGGAGTTGGTCACTGCTTTGCCTGAGGTTGACAATTCCTAGACCACAACAATGCGAGAGGCGGTAAAGGACAACGATCTTTCAAATAAACCTGTTGTACGTGAACAAACATTATTAACTCAAATGAACAAAAATTATTGCATAAATCTAAAAATGAGACTAACTATATTCAATGTACCTGAACAAAATGACTTCCAAACATGTGACCGACACATATCATGCGGTACACAGAAGAATCTGGTGGTGGTTGACTTCCTAGAAGAAAAAATGTCATGCTTTGTTGTCGGGACAACGATACAAGGATTACATTATACCTTAATGCAATGACATATCCCATCTCCATTATATCCACCCACTTGTCGACACTAACCTGAATCAAACAAACATACACATGTAAGTTATTTAAAGTTTGTTCTTAAAAAGAACAAACCTGAACAACATACCTTGGAAAACCCATCAACAAGTAGGGATAGGCTTAATTCTTCAAATCTCTTTGTGCCACCGAAGAGGTTGATGTAGTTATGCGACCATTTGCTAAGTTCTTTAATCAATTCGTTGCACACCAACAACCAAGAATCTTCGCCCATACCTAATAAATCGGCAATGGACCGATATCCACAGTTACAATCCGCTTTCACATCCACAATGTCGTGAATGAAACCCTATATAAATGGCTCAAATTGATACAACATCGGGATGATCCTTGTTGGATTCGGCGGGTCAGAAGATGATGCACTAAGTTTCACTGAAGAGTTGCTGCTTTGAACAGAATGAAAAGCATCAACATACTCCCAATAAGACGGATCACGCTTTGTGGATCTTTGGCTTCTGTTCATCGATTTCTTCGATGCTCCTTTGGTGTTGACCTTTGTCGGAGGAGGACACAGAGTTTTGATCAGGGTATGAAATTTCTTGAAGTTTACTCTTGAGAGTAACTTTACCACCAGCATCAAGTTCCTCAGATCTTTTAGATATGGTCTCAATCTCTTCCTTGATGGTGACTTCGGCCTCACACAACACTTGGTCTAAAAAACTAAGTCTCCTCCAAAACATATGGATTGAATCGAGCGGGATACTGCCAACAACATACCTAGATAGCTCACATGCACAAGGAAGACCATGCGTGCTTCTCATCACACAGCCACAAGAAAAAGGATTGTTGCCAGCATGATGTACACGCTCAAACTCAGCAGCAATCTTATTTAAAGCGTACCTTGAAACCATTCCAAGAAGCCTCTTGTATAAGGTTTTTTTTAAATACATGTCCAACCACATGTGTGCTTGTTTCAAAGGATGTTTTAATTTGGGTGTGCTGCAGCGTGATCATGTTGTTCATGGCATCCCAAACACCACACAGGTCTCCAAGGCTATTATGTAACACTCTTTTTAAAGCTCAATGAGCAGATCCAACCCTACATTTGAAATAGACAAAAAACAGTAAACATATACATCAATTAAATTCCATGAATTAATAAACATTACCATAAAAAATGAAACATTTTAATACCTGTTTGTTGTTGTGTTGCCTAGGTGCATGACCTTATTCGTCCAGGCTGTAATGAATTTTTCCTTGTGTAGGATAATCCATGTTTCGTTATCATAGTCAATGAACATTGGCCAAGGTGAACAAGCCATTTGAAACTTCTGAAGGCACTCAGGGAACTCCTGTTCAGAAGGACAATCAACATGAGTACCCCAGTTATTCATGACATACTCCCAGGCATTTTTTTGACCGATTAAAGATTTGCATTTGGCCTTGACATTCTTGTCAATGTGAAACCTGCACAACAAGTTTGTACATTTGGATAATACAGTTTTCACTGCATTAATCAATGTTAGGTCTTTGTCAGTAACAATAACTATAGGGAGGCGATCATGTCTTAAAAATAGACCTCAAAACCGTTCCAAAGCCCATACGACATTATTAACATGTTCACCCTCCAGATATGCAAACCCAGCAGAGAATGTCATGTTCGTTGGTGTCATCCCAACAAAGTCAAGTAGTGGGAGTCTGTACCTATTTGTTTTGTAGGTAATGTTTATGAAAAACACCTAATGACATGCATAGCATAACTTCACTGCATCTGGGTGACACCAAAACAGATCACGCACCACAACTTCATCCTTCAATCTATGCCAATGAATGTATTGATCACATTCAAGAAGCTTCATTAGATGTTGCATTTCAGTATCACATCCTCTAATGGAAGAACGATATGCACTTCTTGCATTATAAATTTGTTTGATTGTGGTGCAACTGTTGGAATTGCGCTCCTTCAACATTAGCAAGATGTTTCTTGGTTTCACCATCGACTTTGTCATATCAGCAATAATATTCTTCTCATCCTTAGTCAATCGTCCAGTGTATGGATGTCCAACTAAGGACTTGGCCAATTCATTATTGTTAATCCCACAGATCAACTTCACCATCCAACCTTCCTCTCCATGCACTGGTTTCCCATGAAGCTTGAAGGGACAACCACATTTCCTACTCCCAGTGTCTCTTCTAACAAATTCTTTCTTCCTACACTTATACTGACCACTCCTTTCACAACCAATTAACACAAATGAAGTTCTTCCTCTACTACCAGTATGTGTGTCAGACCTCATAATGATTACAACAAATCCGTTTTCATGGGCAACCGTTCGAGCCCATAGCAAAACATCATCTCGGGTACCAAAGACCTACAACACAACCCTATTAGTCGGTGAATACGACTAACTTTTGTGTATAAAACTTGTATAAATTGTATCAAACTCTTTCAATTTATGGTTATTTTGTAGTGTTATAAGTATTTTCTGTTAAGTATAGGTAATAAATACTTAGTACTTCCATTTTGTGTGTTTAATAACCATTTTCTCTCAATTTTAGGTTAATTAGGCAAGCTTTGGAAAGTGTTGTTTTTCACCTTCTCGCTAAGCCAATCTGCTAGCTTAGCGAGCGTCTGCTAAGCGCAACACTCATGGGCTAAGCGCGAGGAAGACTCTAGAAGAAGATGAGTTGTACAGGTTCGCTAAGTGCACTGCTTCATCTCACTAAGTGCACTGCTTCAGTTCATCCGCTAAGCGAGAAAGACACGCGCTAAGCCAAAATTCACTAATGTGCGCTAAGCGGTCCATAAGTGTGCTAAGCGCACGAGCACGAACAAGGACACCTATTTAAGCCTGAAATCAGATTTTAAAGAGGGAGTTTGGAATGGGATTCAAAGCTTTGCATGTCTAGGGTTTCTAGAGAGAGAAAGGTCCAAGTTCCATACAGTTTTGAGAGATTTTGTTGTGTGAAGATCTGCAAGACCGGAGCTCGAAGCAGGAGCCGGTTTGAGAGCTTGAGATGAGTTTGTGAGTGATTGTGAGATCCTAGAGGTGAAGGAGACATCCTCACCACTTGTATTTTTGCAATCTTTCATCTTGTTCTTCTCTTTGTTGTAAAGAAGGCTTCCTGGTATGGAAAGCTAAATCCTCTGTTGGATCTTCCCTGTAGGTACCTGATGTAAATATATTTCTATTTATTTAATGATGTTTTGTGTGTTCTCTGTGCTATCTGTTTTTCATTCCAGCATGCCTTTACCTTGATCACGTAGATGCATGCTTTGTTAGGGTCATTCAACAGTGGAAACTAGTCTGACTCTAAAGTCCTTGATAGCACAGGGCTAAGTTGTCGTACTATCACGAGGAATCGGGGTACGATAAGTTAGTTTTGTATGTGTGACTTAATGTGGTCCTGGTTGAGTTTAGTCCTACAAGAGGAATCTGCAGACGATGCTTGATCAGGATTAGGCTAAACTATCATAAGGAATCGGGGTTTAGTATCTCAGGAGACACCATAAGAACACATGAGCATTGTTAGATAGAGAATATCTTTTCAGCATGAGACACCTATTAGGAAGACCAACATGTTTCTACTTGTTTTTACGCCTCACTTCTCTCGCGTGATTTTCTTTCTTTTTGCACAGATAGTTTATACACCTATTCATATTCACACTTACCTTTACACATCAGACACCTATTTGCTGAAATAGCTTACCAAATAACACAAGTTTCCCAAGAGTTCGATACTCGATTCTTACCGTTTTATACTACTTGTGCGATCCGGTGCACTTGCCGAAACCACGAACAAGTTTTTGGCGCCGTTGCCGGGGAACTTCTTTTTATTTGGGAAGTTAGTTCGCTTTAAGGTGTCTATTCTTTATTTGTTATTCTTTGATTGTTTTTGTGAATATTTGTTCTTAATTCCTATTTGTCTTTTCTTGTTAAAATGGATAACCATTGTTCTATTTGTATTGTATATGCATAGATCTCCCACAGGCAATTTAGTTCCTCTAGAGTTAGAAATTGAGGCTACATTGCGAAGGAAGAGGGCCGAGAGGAGAAGGAAACTTCTGCAAGACAAAACAGTTGCATCCATTCTTGAGGAGAAGACTCATTTCTCTGACTTATTATCACCTGATTCACCATCATCAAGGGAATCTGCCACTCAATTACCTGAAGTCATTACCATGGCAGAAGAGCATGACCAGAGGATTACCCTTGAGGATTACTCAAGTAGTTTAGTACCATAATTTTTCACCAGCATTGCACGTCCTGAAGTGCAAGCTAACAACATCAACTACCCACATTCCTTAATTCATTTAATACAGGGGAACTTATTTCAAGGATTACCTAATGAAGACCCCTATGCACACTTGGCAACATTCATTGAAATATGCAACACTGTTAAGATTGTCGGTGTACCAGACGAAGCCATTAGGCTCAACCTTTTCACATTCTCATTGGCAGGAGAAGCCAAGAGGTGGCTCCACTCATTCAAAGGTAATAGTCTAAAAACCTGGGAAGAAGTTGTTGAAAAGTTCCTAAAGAAATACTTCCCAGAGTCCAAGACTACGGAAGGGAAAGATGCAATCTCTTCATTTCATTAGTTTCCTGATGAATCTTTGAGTGAAGCATTGGAGAGGTTCAAAGGATTGTTGAGAAGAACTCCCACTCATGGGTTTTTCGAGCCAATCCAATTGAATATGTTTATAGATGGGCTGAGACCACAAACCAAGCAACTGTTAGATGCTTCTGCAGGGGGAAAGATAAAACTGAAGACCTCGGAAGAAGCAACTGAGCTAATTGAGAACATGTCAGCTAGTGATCATGACATTCTACGAGATAGAACCCATCAACCCACAAAGAAAAGCTTGATAGAGCTATCATCACATGATGCTTTATTGGCATAGAACAAGTTGCTTTCTAAGAAACTTGAGATTTTAACAGAAACACTCGGTAAGCTGCCAACTAAGTTATCTATGGGTCAACCTACGCATTCTTCTGTTTTGCAGGTTACAGGTTGTACAATCTGTGGTGACGCTCATAAAGCAGGCCAATGTATTCCAACTAAAGAAAACACTCAAGAAATTCATTATATGGGAAATCAACAGCGACAAGGGTATACTCAAGGAGGATTTTCAGGCTTCCAGCAGGGTCCCTATAATCAAATAGGCCAGAGTTCAACAAAGACCAGAGTGGGCCTTCAAACAGGCCAATCCAACAAGGACCTAACATATTCCAAAGGACTACTAAGATGGAGGAGACCTTGACTCAGTTTATGCAGGTAACAATGTCAAATCATAACAGCACTGAGTCAGCACTGAAGAACCTTGAGGTCCAGGTGGGACAACTGGCCAAGCAAATAGCTGACAAGTCATCCAACAATTTTATGGCAAATACAAAACAAAATCCCAAGGAAGAATGCAAAGCTGTGATGACAAGGAGTAAAAGGTTTGTGGAGGCTGAGGATGAGGATAGTTGTCGCAACGTGCCCTTTGCGGGCGAGCGAGGGCGAGGCTCACGGGTGCGCTTTCCAAAGGAGGAAAGATTCGCGGAGTCGCCACCAACGTTTATTTGTGGAAAACGTCGGGAAAACCGAAGGAAACCGGTCAAAATGAAAATTCTAAGTTCGGGAGTTGTATTTACGTTTGAGGAAGGTATTAGCACCTCTCACGTTTGTCTCAAAGGACAACAGCCTATTTTTTAGAATTGTGGAAATTGTGTTGCCTTAACTTTATTTCTTTTTTATTATTTGAGGTCGACAAAAGCGGGGCTTTTGCTCCTACGTACCCTCCATCAAAGAGGAAATCAGACCTACGTAGTTCTTCCTTATGCGTGAATCAAGTGATTCTTTTTACTTGAAGGGTGATCATTTTAAGGCGTTGGACCTTAAAAATGATCCATTTTACTTAGTAAGAAACTGAAATGATAAACTTTCAAAACCCTATTTTTGTGGACGAGCTTGACTAGGCGAGTTGATTTTAGCCTTAGTTTCGCTTTAGTTATTAGTCAATTCAATTAAGAATGAGAAATCCCAAAGAGAAAACGTCCGATTGATTTTTCGCTTTATTTTACTAAAAAGGTATTTTTTGATTATTATATTATTATTTTACCTCTTTTTTTATTTCCAACGTGGTTACGGCACGACCGAACGGTCGAAATTCATTTTAACAGAAATTAACGGATGATAAAATTCAAATGATCGGTGGGAATTTATTTTATTTTTAGATTAGGCGAGAAACGACTTAAATAAATGACTGAAGCACGTTAAAAGGGGGTACGGAAAGTAAATGAAAACGAGAATAAAAATACATGAAAAAAAATGTGGACCACCACGGGTACATAGAATGAATTGAAAAGCTCGATTTAGAAACTTACCCGTTGAAGAACGAAGAACGGATGAAGAACGGTGAATAATGGAGGAAAACCTTCACGGATTTGCTTACGGAAACCTCTCGGGAGCGTTACGGAAGCACCTCGGCTTGGATTTTCTTCACGGAAACAATTTTTTTCACCCAAAACAGCTGAAATACCTCACCAGGGGCATCCCGGGTCCTTAGAACAGCCCCCTTCAGCCTATTTATAGGAAAAAGGGGGAGGAGGTTGCCACCCAGCTCGCCCAGGCGAGCTGGGTTGCTTCCTCCAGAAGCAATCCAGCTTAAAAAAATATTCTGGAAGCCCAATTCAAAATTTTGAAATTGCTATTTGTACCCCCCCCCAATTTTGATAACTTACAGAAGCATATAGGAATTGATTTTCTTCTTTTTTTCTCTTCCGTCTCACCCGTATTAAGTTAATTATGCTTATTTAGGGTTATGGGAATTTTACGGAAGCATTACGGGTGTCCCAGAAGCCCCGGAATCCCATTTTTCAACAAAACGGGGGGTGTGGTGGCTACCTACCTCGCCCAGGCGAGCTAGGTTGCTTCAACCTTAAGCAAGAAATTGCCCAGAAATCTCTAGAAGGGCCCAGATTCGAAAATTACTATTTGCACCCCCATTTTACTAAATACACCCACCTTTACCTTTTTTGGTAATTCTTTTTCCGTAACGTTACGAAACTTTACGAATTTCGTAACGATACTTATTTTCCTTCCGCAAGGTTACGAATCCTTACGGATTATGTATTTACTCCTTTTTAGCTTTCGAAGAAGTTACGGAAACTCACGGACTACGCAAAAACACCTCTTTTCGATTTCTGCCACATTACGGAATTTCACGGATCGCGTAAGCCTGCTTCCTTTGGATTTCTGACACGTCTCGGGACTTCATCTTTTGTGCAACAAAGGACGCCAAGTAATCTCAAAGCGGCTAACCAAAGGTTGCATGTCATCAAGTAATAATCCCCGGACGAAATTAGGGTATGACAGTTGCCCCTCTTTACTTACCTTTTATCGGAGATAAGAGGAAAGCAAAGATAAGACACTGATTACGTCCGTCTGGCCCTTTCCGTGATTAATCCATGACGACTCTCGTCTCTACTCCTTCTTTTTCTTTTCTGCACAACACAATACAAACAACAACAAGAACAACAAAAATAATATACACATACACATATACACATGTTTAGCGAAGGAACCGATCCGGAAAAAAACAGAAGAACATATTTCCCAGTCACCAGAGGCTTCGCGCTGGATAATGGAGGACACATGAACAGCGCTAGGCAATGACATTCATGGGGCTCCAAAAAAGAGGTGGAGAATGGAGGATCGCCTTGCGGGTCCGCACTTAGGCATTCATGAAACACAGCTCCAAACTTGAAGGTGGAGGACACATGAACAGCACTAGGCAATAACATTCATGGGGCTCCAAAAAGTGTTGAGAATGGAGAATTGCACTAAGCAATCACTACGCATGGCTCCAAACTCGAAGGTGGAGGACGCATGAACGAAAACGCAATTCATGGGGCTCCGAAAAAGGGTTGAGAATGGAGAATTGCACTAAGCAATCACTACGCATGGCTCCAAACTCGAAGGTGGAGGACGCATGAACGAAAACGCAATTCATGGGGCTCCGAAAAAGGGTTGAGAATGGAGAATTGCACTAAGCAATCACTACGCATGGCTCCAAACTCGAAGGTGGAGGACGCATGAACGAAAACGCAATTCATGGGGCTCCGAAAAAGGGTTGAGAATGGAGAATTGCACTAAGCAATCACTACGCATGGCTCCAAACTCGAAAGTGGAGGACACATGAACGAAAACGCAATTCATGGGGCTCTGAAAAAGGGTTGAGAATGGAGAATTGCACTAAGCAATCACTACGCATGGCTCCAAACTCGAAGGTGGAGGACACATGAACTAAAAGGCAATTCATGGGGCTCCAAAAAAAGATTGAGAATGGAGAATTTGATGCAAGCTCCATTGGAGCTTGTAGGCCTAGGATCTTCTTCATCAATGGATTCCTTTGCTTCTTGGAAAATAAATGGCAGCGGAATGGAGAAGGAAGAGAGAGAGAGGAGACGCCACTTCAAGGAGAAGATGAGTCTAGAAGAAGCTCACCACCATAGGAGGCCATGGATAAGAGCTTGGGGGAAGAAGGAGATGAATGAAGGGAGAGGGAGAGAAGAGCACGAAATTTTGTGCTCTAAGAGAGCTCTGAACTTTGAAGTTTAATATTCAAATGATCAAAGTTGAAAAAAAATGCACACACATGACCTCTATTTATAGCCTAAGTGTCACACAAAATTGGAGGGAAATTCAAATTTCACTTGAATTTGAAATTGAATTTGTGGAGCCAAACTTTGGAGCCAAAATTTCACTAATTATGATTAGTGAATTTTAGTTATGGTTCAGCCCACTAATCCAAGATCAATTCCAAGATTCTCCACTAAGTGTGCTTAGGTGTCATGAGGCATGAAAAGCATGAAGGACATGCACAAAGTGTGACTATATGATGTGGCAATGGGGTGTAGTAAGCAAATGCTCACCTCCCCCGCTAAAATTTAATTGGATTGGGCTTCTACCCATTCAATTAAATTTATTTCCAACGACACACATCAAATATCCACTTAGTGCATGTGAAATTACAAAACTACCCCTAATACAAAAACTAGTCTAGGTGCCCTAAAATTCAAGGGATGAAAAATCCTATATTTCTAGGGTACCCTACCTACATTATGGAGCCCTAAATACAAGGCCCAAAAATAATGAAACCTTAATCTAATATTTACAAAGATAAGTGGGCTCGTACTTAGCCCATGGGCCCGAAATCTACCCTAAGGCTCATAAGAACCCTAGGGCCTTCTCTTGCATCTCTGGCCCAATCTACTTGGAGTTTTCTATCCAATGCCCTTGTGGGGTAGGATTGCATCATTCCCTCCCCCTTGAAAAGGATTTGACCTCAAATCCCGAGGTTCTTGAAACTCTGGGCTTTTTTCCTCAACACCTGTAAAAAGAACAAAAACATATGTATTAGTGGTGTTTAGTATGTTGAAGTAAGGTAAGGTCTGGAAACTCATTTCCTAGGCATCTTCCCATGAAGGAACATGGTTCCTCACCAACTCAATGAGTGGTGCTACAAGTATAGAAAAATATGGGGCAAACCTTTTGTAAAAGTTTGTTAAGTCTTGGAAGCCCCAAATTTTTCTTACACTTGGTGGAGCGGGCCACTCAGGAATGACCTTTATTCTCTTAGGGTTCATGGGAACCCCTTGATCACAATTTAAAAAATTAAGAAAAGTAAAGCAATAGAACATACCTTTTTCTGTATTTTCATGTTGATTATTCCTACCAAAAAGTATGACAAACCTAAGGTGTCCCATATGAGTGCATAAGTTTGTATTGAAACTAAAAATAAGAACAAACCTACCTAATGAGTCCCTATGTACACAAATCATGAAGATGTTGGGTGCACGAGTGATTTTACAAATGAGTGTTGCACCACCCAAAGCATTCATCATACCACCTATTTTAGGGATTTGGTGCCTAATAATACCTATTTCGGGCACCAACAAAGCACAAGGATTTAAGCTCTTGCGAACCAAACCCTCATCCAACAACTCCTTTACTTGAGGAATAAACTCAAGCCTAAGAGGTGTGGCAATGCGAACAAGTGTCTTTTTACAAAGGAGAAAATGTGGAGGTTGTTTAAGAGGGGAAATTTCTTTAATATTTGTCTTTATTTCAAAATGTCTTTCCTTCTTAGCTAACCTCTTGGAGGAGACACTTACCTCCTTACACTCCTCCTTAACCATTAAAGGTTTTCCTTCTTCTTGGGGGTAGATTTCTTCACTAGATTCTTCCCCTTTTGCTTCTTCACTTTCACTAGAGGAAGGTGAAGTAGTAGCCTCATCTTGGCTACTATAAATGTCTTGGCTCCTCATAATCATGGTTTTCTTGGTGGAGCATTGAGAAGTAATGTGTCCTCTTCCAAGACATTTAAAGCACTTTATGGAGCTAGTCTTTTCTTGCATACTAGCCTTAGGGGGTTGCTTTTCTATTGTCTTCCCCTTATCATCATTGGGCTTAGAAGGTGCTGCCCCTAAGATGCCTAGACCTTGGTCTTTCTTTGGATAAGAATGATAGCCATAAGATTTCAAAGTAGGCTTTCTTTTAAGTTTTTGCTCTACCCTTATTTCCCAATCTAAGTAAGCCTCTTCATTGTCCTTCCCATGGAAGTATGGGAGTTTAATGTTAACCTCTTGAGGCTTTCTTTCATTTTCTCTCCTATGGGAGTGAGGTCTAAGATGTGACCTATGCCTTCCTTCATAATAGTCACGAAGTTCTTCACTTAGGCTCTTGCAAGAGTTATGACTACTATAGGAGACATGTTTTTCTCTTTTCATTTCTTTCATTATTTTTCTTCTTTCTTCCTCTCTTATTTTCTTTCTTTCATCTTGACTTATTTCTTCCACTCTTTTTTTACCTTTTTCTTTTCTCTCTTGTTTTTCTTTTCACAACTTAAGGGATCTCAACTCATCTAATATCTTATACAAGGGGTCCTTAGGAGTAGAACCCTCACCATTAACACTAGATGAAGAATGAAGACTCATGTTGGTTTCTAAGTTATGGTTCTTTCTTGTTGGGGGTTTGAAAACAAAAGGTAAAATAAACTATGGTTGAAACTAGCCAAAATAAACACTAAAAGAGGTTTGAAAGATAAGGTAAAAACTAATTGGTAAAAGGCAAGCTATCTAGGCGGTTTGACAATGGAGGGTAAAGGAAATAAGCTATGAAAATAAGCAAGAAATTAAAGTGCAAGAAATGCAAACTAGGCGGATCCTAAGAGTGTTTGGATGACCTCATTTAAGGTTCCCAACAAAACACTCACTATCCTAAGGGGAAATTGCCTAAAATTATTACACACAAATGGAAGTAGGGTGACCTAGCGGAGGCTCCCAACTTACTTCCAATGAAAGGCCTTTTTGTTACAAAATTTGAAAGTAAAACAAATTGCCAATTACAAAATTACAAAGAAAAAAAAAAGTCCTCAATTGTGGTGGCTATTCTCTCTTTAGTGTTTCACTCAATTTGGAGTGCTTCTTAGTCCAATAGCTCTTAAGGTGGTTGGCCCCTTGCTTCTTGACTCAAATTCTTCAAGATATGGCACCAATCCTCCTTTCCAATTCCCTATATGGCAACTCACAAGCAAGGAAATAAAGAGACAAGCAATAACCAAAGACCAAAAAAATGAAATGAAAGCTAAACCAATAGGGTTTTAACAAGACAAATTTCCAAGGATTATTCAACAATTAAAGCAATGAAAAGCACAAAAAGCAAGCTAGGACTCAAAGAGAAACCTAGAATGGCTCTAGAGTAGAGTAGAAAAACTCTATAAAAAAAAGACTCAAGAAACCTCTAGTTTTGGCACTTGTTTTCACAATAATTTTCAATTGAAATTTCAGAACTAGAATTGGTATAAAATAGGCACCAATTATAGAACAAATTTTGAGCCAAAACAACAAGCACCACTTTCCTTTCACTTTTCTTTTTTTTTTTCCTGGACACTGATTTTTCTGCCAACTTGTGAGATTTTTCTTATTTTTTCCTTTAATCCAAATCGCTTGGTTCTTTTTCTATAATTTTTTTCCAGATGTCTAGAAAATTCAGTAAAATTTTCAGCTCAAAAAACGTAGTGACCAATTCCCAGTAATTTATACAAGTTCGTATGTTCAAGCTGCCAGCACCAGCGATTTCAGCCTAGAAATCAAGAGTAGTGTTTATGTTGCTTAAGGCTTGGATAGTTACAATTTGTGTTTGCTTATGCTCAATTATCTTGAATAACACAATTAAAGAGAGCTTAAGACTTATTTTGATTCACAAATCCAGCCACAACTCAGCACCACAACTCAACTTCATCATAGGCATCATGTAGGAAACTTAGAAAGCAAAAAAAAAGTTCAAGAACAAGACTACTTCTAGGAATTGATTTAGAACATGTTATGAACTAAATAACATGCATGAATTAGACTCAAAATTCAAAAGATAGGCTAAGAATGACAAGAATACATGAACAAATGTATCTAGAATTCAATCAACAAAATAAAATTCAACACAAACTTAGAAGATAATGTGACAATTACTATGACTAAACATGACTCTAAGACAACATGGATTAAGTGATTTACACTTAGATTTTTGTGTTTTTTTTTTGTCTAATCAATATTATGGAAGAAAATTTAGATCTAAGGTTCAGCACAAGAATATTATGAATGAAAAATGATAGAACCTAAAATCAACACAAAAACAAGATTCAAGAGTAGATCTACAAAATTTGAACCATAGAAATGCAAGAACAAGTGTAGATCTAAGATTTAATCGGTTTATTTTTTTTTTGAATCTACTCTAAACAGTACCAAACCACAAGACAATGGAGGATATACATGGAGAATAAGATGAAGAACAAGGAATTAAAGAGAATTCACCGAACAAAAAGATAGAGGAAGCAAAAGAACATCACCTAGATGAAGATGCTCTTGATACCACATGATGCAAGCTCCATTGGAGCTTGTAGGCCTAGGATCTTCTTCATCAATGGATTCCTTTGCTTCTTGGAAAATAAATGGCAGCGGAATGGAGAAGGAAGAGAGAGAGAGGAGACGCCACTTCAAGGAGAAGATGAGTCTAGAAGAAGCTCACCACCATAGGAGGCCATGGATAAGAGCTTGGGGGAAGAAGGAGATGAATGAAGGGAGAGGGAGAGAAGAGCACGAAATTTTGTGCTCTAAGAGAGCACTGAACTTTGAAGTTTAATATTCAAATGATCAAAGTTGAAAAAAATGCACACACATGACCTCTATTTATAGCCTAAGTGTCACACAAAATTGGAGGGAAATTCAAATTTCACTTGAATTTGAAATTGAATTTGTGGAGCCAAACTTTGGAGCCAAAATTTCACTAATTATGATTAGTGAATTTTAGTTATGGTTCAGCCCACTAATCCAAGATCAATTCCAAGATTCTCCACTAAGTGTGCTTAGGTGTCATGAGGCATGAAAAGCATGAAGGACATGCACAAAGTGTGACTATATGATGTGGCAATGGGGTGTAGTAAGCAAATGCTCACCTCCCCCTCTAAAATTTAATTGGATTGGGCTTCTACCCATTCAATTAAATTTATTTCCAATGACACACATCAAATATCCACTTAGTGCATGTGAAATTACAAAACTACCCCTAATACAAAAACTAGTCTAGGTGCCCTAAAATTCAAGGGATGAAAAATCCTATATTTCTAGGGTACCCTACCTACATTATGGAACCCTAAATACAAGGCCCAAAAATAATGAAACCTTAATCTAATATTTACAAAGATAAGTGGGCTCGTACTTAGCCCATGGGCCCGAAATCTACCCTAAGGCTCATAAGAACCCTAGGGCCTTCTCTTGCATCTCTGGCCCAATCAACTTGGAGTTTTCTATCCAATGCCCTTGCGGGGTAGGATTGCATCATTATTGCACTAAGCAATCACTACGCATGGCTCCAAACTCGTGGGTGGAGGACACATGAACGAAAACGCAATTCATGGGGCTCCGAAAAAAAGATTGAGAATGGAGAATTGCACTAAGCAATCACTACGCATGGCTCCAAACTCGAAGGTGGAGGACGCATGAACGAAAACGCAATTCATGGGGCTCCGAAAAAGGGTTGAGAATGGAGAATTGCACTAAGCAATCACTACGCATGGCTCCAAACTCGAAGGTGGAGGATGCATGAACGAAAACGCAATTCATGGGGCTCCGAAAAAGGGTTGAGAATGGAGAATTGCACTAAGCAATCACTACGCATGGCTCCAAACTCGAAGGTGGAGGACGCATGAACGAAAACGCAATTCGTGGGGCTCCGAAAAAGGGTTGAGAATGGAGAATTGCACTAAGCAATCACAACGCATGGCTCCAAACTCGAAGGTGGAGCACACATGAACGAAAACGCAATTCATGGGGCTCCGAAAAAGGGTTGAGAATGGAGAATTGCACTAAGCAATCACTACGCATGGCTCCAAACTTGAAGGTGGAGGACACATGAACGAAAACGCAATTCATGGGGCTCCAAAAAAGGGTTGAGAATGGAGAATTGCACTAAGTAATCACTACGCATCGCTCCAAACTCGAAGGTGGAGGAAACATGAACGAAAACGCAATTCATGGGGCTCCGAAAAAGGGTTGAGAATGGAGAATTGCACTAAGCAATCACTACGCATGGCTCCAAACTCGAAGGTGGAGGACACATGAACGAAAACGCAATTCATGGGGCTCCGAAAAAGGGTTGACAATGGAGAATTGCACTAAGCAATCACTACGCATGGCTCCAAACTCGAAGGTGGAGGACACATGAACGAAAACGCAATTCATGGGGCTCCAAAAAAGGGTTGAGAATGGAGAATGGCACTAAGCAATCACTACGCATGGCTCCAAACTCGAAGGTGGAGGACACATGAACGAAAATGCAATTCATGGGGCTCCAAAAAAAGATTGAGAATGGAGAATTGCACTAAGCAATCACTACGCATGGCTCCAAACTCGTGGGTGGAGGACACATGAACGAAAACGCAATTCATGGGGCTCCGAAAAAGAGATTGAGAATGGAGAATTGCACTAACCAATCACTACGCATGGCTCCAAACTCGAAGGTGGAGGACGCATGAACGAAAACGCAATTCATGGGGCTCCGAAAAAGGGTTGAGAATGGAGAATTTCACTAAGCAATCACTACGCATGGCTCCAAACTCGAAGGTGGAGGATGCATGAACGAAAACACAATTCATGGGGCTCCGAAAAAGGGTTGAGAATGGAGAATTGCACTAAGCAATCACTACGCATGGCTCCAAACTCGAAGGTGGAGGATGCATGAACGAAAACGCAATTCATGGGGCTCCGAAAAAGGGTTGAGAATGGAGAATT
Source organism: Glycine soja (assembly GCF_004193775.1). Lineage (NCBI taxonomy): Eukaryota > Viridiplantae > Streptophyta > Magnoliopsida > Fabales > Fabaceae > Glycine > Glycine soja. The sequence continues at coordinate 22,365,871 of NC_041020.1, read as the reverse complement.
GCACTAAGCAATCACTACGCATGGCTCCAAACTCGAAGGTGGAGGACGCATGAACGAAAACGTAATTCGTGGGGCTCCGAAAAAGGGTTGAGAATGGAGAATTGCACTAAGCAATCACTACGCATGGCTCCAAACTCGAAGGTGGAGCACACATGAACGAAAACGCAATTCATGGGGCTCCGAAAAAGGGTTGAGAATGGAGAATTGCACTAAGCAATCACTACGCATGGCTCCAAACTCGAAGGTGGAGGACACATGAACGAAAACGCAATTCATGGGGCTCCAAAAAAGGGTTGAGAATGGAGAATTGCACTAAGCAATCACTACGCATGGCTCCAAACTCAAAGGTGGAGGACACATGAACGAAAACGCAATTCATGGGGCTCCGAAAAAGGGTTGAGAATGGAGAATTGCACTAAGAAATCACTACGCATGGCTCCAAACTCGAAGGTGGAGGACACATGAACGAAAACGCAATTCATGGGGCTCCAAAAAAAGATTGAGAATGGAGAATTGCACTAAGCAATCACTACGCATGGCTCCAAACTCGTGGGTGGAGGACACATGAACGAAAACGCAATTCATGGGGCTCCGAAAAAAAGATTGAGAATGGAGAATTGCACTAAGCAATCACTACGCATGGCTCCAAACTCGTGGGTGGAGGACGCATGAACGAAAACGCAATTCATGGGGCTCCGAAAAAGGGTTGAGAATGGAGAATCGCACTAAGCAATCATTACGCATGGCTCCAAACTTGAAGGTGGAGGATGCATGAACGAAAACGCAATTCATGGGGCTCCGAAAAAGGGTTGAGAATGGAGAATTGCACTAAGCAATCACTACGCATGGCTCCAAACTCGAAGGTGGAGGACACATGAACGAAAACGCAATTCATGGGGCTCCGAAAAAGGGTTGAGAATGGAGAATTGCACTAAAAAATCACTACGCATGGCTCCAAACTCAAAGGTGGAGGACACATGAACGAAAACGCAATTCATGGGGCTCCGAAAAAGGGTTGGTTGGCAGGACCGAACGATCCACCGGGTCTTTCCACCTACAAAAGCAAACATGCTTTTTGCAAAGAAAAATAAATCATTCGCGAGAGCACCACATCTTAGAGAAACAATATACTTGTGCCAAAGGTAATCTTCCTTGTAATAGAGAATGAAGGGCAGGATGTCAACTTTTAGCTTTTAAATGAACATGCAGGGGAAACATCAGGCTAAGCTGAAAATAAATAACTCATAGTGTATAAAACTCACACAGGCAAGTGTTTTATCCTATTCTCAAACCATAACTGCACCATGACTTTATTTTGCACACAACTTCCTATCGAATCAAAGATCAAACGTACGATTACGGACCAATAGGATTTTCTCGAGGGTAGTGTTTTTGGAGAGGAAGCTGGGTGTTTCAGTCTTTTCCTCTTTTTTCATGTGGGATGGGATATTGCCAGTCGAGAATGATTTTGAGTGGCAATCTGGCTTGAAGAATTTCTGTCCTCTTTCTTTCATTGATCGAGAATTGCTTCTTTTCCCTTTTCACTTCTTTTCGATCTTTGATCGGGAATCCTTCTTTCCTTTCTTCTGTTCTTTTCTTTATTTTCATCTTTTTTTTTTCTTTCTTTCCATTTCTTCCTTTTCTTTCTTTTCACTTTTCCTTCCCCATCCCTTTCTTTGGGAAATCGGGTTTTAGCATTCTATTTGCTCTCCCTTGAGGAGATTCTGCTATCCTTTGCTTCGGGGGAAAGGATGAGGATTCCTTTTTTATAGGCCAAGGTTCAAAAAGGTCTCAGGTTGTGTCTCAATGGGGTCTTTTATCGTGGGAACCCCAATCTTGATATCTAGGGCGAAACAAATTTGGGTGTCAAGGTGTCGATTTCGGGCCGAACTTCCATATTATTCCATAAGGCACGCGTGACAATGATGATTTGAAAACAACGTGCAAAATTAGTCATGGCTACAGCCAGGTGGGCACTCAAGCATCCCGTTTATGGCATTGTGATACTACGGTTGGGAATTTACACAGACAGACCCAACGTTTCCAAGTTATGTTCTTTCATCAGTTCAATGAATTCATCCATCCTTATCTCGGTTCATTCCGGAAAATAAACTCTTAGCATCAGTCCCTTGTTTCCAGAAGATACGTTTGCTCTTTACGAATGATTTATACTTCTTAACTATAACATGTCGACCTTCGCGGTCTTTCTTTCTTTTTCCTTTTTGTTTCATTTTTATATATTCACAAAATTATACACCTGTGGTGCTTTATGAGGAAAACTTTTCTTTGTACATCTACATTCTTATACATGACAAACTTTTTATGTACACGCATTGGAACACTTTCTCTTTACGTCACACGGTCTATATACAAACCCTATTTACGTTCAAAGATTTTTTTCATTTTTCCCAACACACACTTATAGTTCATACAAAAGTTTCTCATATACACTCGTTGCTCACACACACAAGAATTCCTTTCCACGCATCATTTACACACAAAAATCCTTTTATACACACTTTCCTTTTACACACATATATAAATAAAAACCTTTTTCTTTTCTTTACGAACATGACTTTTATTCACAACGCTTCTTTCTTTTTATTAGGATTTTTGGTTCATTTTATTTTTTAGGACGACATTCCTAAATGAAAAACTCTACACGGTTCCGGAATTTCAACAAACATTATTGACAACAACGAAACAAGTACCGACGTAACAACTCAAACAAAATATATGCACAAAACAAATGACAATCGCGACATCAAAAAAACAAACGTTAGTCCCTCAAGTCATGTAAATGATAAAGGATGAAACATA